>NC_091363.1:116419-288919 GCF_038502225.1 Cherax quadricarinatus
TTCAACTCAAAAGAAATTTGCTCAGAAGAGATGCATTGTCTGTGCACAAACAAAACGACGGCAACAAAGACGCAAAGACACTCGGTTTATGTGTGAGGAATGTAAGGTGCCTCTGTGCATGGTGCCTTGTTTCAAGGAGTTCCACAAGCTCCAGCAGTTCTAAAACCATGTCCAGTGATTGTAAATATGTAAATATATGATAGAACATTAGTATTATACAATATTTGTGCATGTTTATTGTAATAAACAACAGTGGTAAACAATAATATGATAATAACTTTAGTGCGGTTATTGTGTTCAATACAGTGAGTTTATATACAGTGGACCCCCGCATAACGATGGCATCGCATAGCGATTTTTCCGCATAACGATTACTTTTATCGCAAAATTTTTGCCCCGCATACCGATTAAAAACCCGCATACCGATTTTCGTCCGAGACGCGTCCAATGTGCCCTCACATGTGCCGGCCGTCCCATTGTTTACCAGCCAGCCTCCGCGGTAACATCCAAGCATACACTCGGAATATTTCGTATTATTACAGTGTTTTCGGTGGTGTTTCTGGAAAATAAGTGACCATGGGCCCCAAGAAAGCTTCTAGTGCCAACCCTGTGGTAAAAAGGGTGAGAATTAGTATGGAAATTAAGAAAGATTTTGAAGGGTTTGGGGCTAACCCTGAGAAGCCTATGCCAGTTGTGGAATCCATTGTGCCTACTTCAAAGATTAAGGAAATGTGTGCAGAGTGGTTTGAACTGCAAACCTTTATAGATGAAAATCACCCTGACACAGCTGTTGCAAGCCGTGCTTGTGACTATTTCAATGACAATGTTATGGCCCATTTTAGGAAAGTCTTGAAGAAACGGGAGGTACAGAGCTCTATGGACAGATTTGTTGTGCGACAGAGGTCCAGTGACTCTGAAGCTGGTCCTAGTGGCATTAAAAGAAGAAGGGAAGTAACCCCAGAAAAGGACTTGCTACCTCAAGTCCTAATGGAAGGGGATTCCCCTTCTAAACAGTAAGAAGATAATGCTCTCCCCTCCTCCCATCCCATCAATCATCACCAGATCTTCAATAAAAGTAAGTGTCATGTAATTGTGCATGCCTTTTTCAGTTTGTGTGTATTAAAATTAACATTTCATGTGGTAAAAAAAATTTTTTTTCATACTTTTGGGCGTCTTGCACGGATTAATTTTATTTCCATTATTTCTTATGGGGAAAATTAATTCGCATAACGATTATTTCGCATAACGATGAGCCCTCTTGCACGGATTAAAATCGTTAACCGGGGGTCCACTGTATATCAATTATATACAGTATTGGTCTCTCAGGCCCCAAATGTTAGTAGGAATAGAAAAAAATTGGAAAAGAAAAGAAAAAACAACTAAAACAACAAAATAATATAATACGCGGATGTGGAATTCGTCGATGTTGCCACCACCACATCATTTTCTATAAACTTCTTGGCACTGTATCTTCGTAAGTACTGATCAGATTCTTATTTTTTTTGTTTTATTACCTTCACAAAAATATGCTCTTTAATTCTGTAAGAAAAAATAATTTTATTTTTTTTTTTCAAAATTTCTTGGACACTGGTGCGTGTCTGAAATTATCATTACCCAGAGTTACTCCATGACAGGCCCTCTCCGAAACTCGTTCTCAGGGTCGGCCAAATTTAAAAAAAAAAAAAAAATATTTTCTCTTATGAAAAGATAGAGAATCTTCCCGATCATAAAGACACCAAAAGTTTGAAATTTGATAGAAAACTTACGGAATTATGCTCTCGCAAAGTTAGCGGTCTCGGCGATGTTTACGCATCGGCGATTTTGCCCACTTTGAGCCCCATTTTCGGCCAATTTCACTGTACTAGTCGACAAAAAACATGAATATTTCGATAGAACTCCATTTTTTCTATCGAATGGGTGCAAGAAACCACTCATTTATGAAATTCTACTATCCAGTACAGTGGTCAGAATTTAGCAATTTTGCCAATTTCACACAAATTTCAAAAGATGCCAATTTCCGAATAGGGTCCAGAATAAACAAGAAAGACATTCCTGGCACTAAAATGACATTTCCTCTAGTCATTAGTCATGTCTCAAGGCCCCTCTTATATTCTTTTGCTTTCCACTTTGAATTTTTATTTTCACAAAAAATATAAGATTTACTGTTATGCAGACTACTGCATTAGTGTAAAAAATGGTATAAATATTATTGGTGCACCTGTGAAAGAATATTAGACTCACCAGTTGACGTGTATTGCATGCTTGGCACGATTTGTTTACTTTTGAAGTTTGGTAAAAATCGAACATTTCTGCTACTTTGAGCTCAATTTCAAGGCACCTTTCTTTGTAAAACCAGTCAAAATCGTCTCAATTTCTGTAATATGTATTCCATTCTATAAAATGAGACCAAGAAAACTAGAATACAACAATAAATACCATACGAAAATACACTGCAAAGTCGCTGATTTATTCAAAAAAAATGGTAAAAGTTTTTTTTTTCTCATTATGCACTGTGTGCTGCAGGATTTTTTTTAGACTGTGCACACTGACCACATAGACCCATTCTTTCATATGAAGGCCTACCAGCTTTCTCCCACTAGATTTGAGGCCGCTAGAATTTATGAGTACTAGTACGTCAAAAACCCCTACACGTAAGACGTACTAGTACGACGAAAATTCTCAAAGGGTTAAGATTCTTAATATCAGAGGATAAGTCAATATATCCATACTCATTATTTATCATTTCTAAACCCATACCTCTAACTAATCCTAGTTTAAAGTCTTAACAACCCCCTCAACTGAGCTAGCAAGAAAACCCACACCTGTCCTGGATGAGTGAACCCCATCCCTGGCATACATGTCATTTCAGCCATAGAAGTTGTCCCAGTTGTCGATGAATGGTACTGCATTACCCTTACAGTGTGTGTCCAGCCAACAATTAATACCAATTCCTCAGGACAACCATTCATTTCCAACACCCCTTGGCAAAATGCCACATATAACAGGGCACCCCCCTTCTTCCTAATTATGTCTATTGCTGTCCTGAACCTTCTAATTAAATCTTCACTTCTGTGCTTGCCTACATCATTGCCTCCAACACTGAGGCAGATAATAGGATTGATCCCATTACTGTTCATGATGTTGTCAAGCTGGCTAACAATATCCATCCCAGGCCCAGCAAAGCAAACCCTCTGCCTCCTACTCCTATCCTTCAAGCAGAAGGCTCTATCCACATACCTATCCTGGCTATCACCAACAACAACGTTTTTACCTTCCTTGGCGTTGTTCCTCGTGATGTTCCCCAGTAGTCGACTCGCATTCATCGGGTAGCACGGAGAATGGGTTTGATGTTTCCACAACAGTTTCCTGGATCTTCAGTGATACTACCTCTTCATCTGTCCTCTTGATCCTTAACTTTGTCCCATTCTTTCCAGCCACTGTCCAGGTTCCTTTCTTGGCTTGAGGATTCTCAACAGGAGGATTACTAATCTTCTTGTTTTTCTCAGTCAGTTGCTGTATCTCAAGCTTAGCCATCCTCAGTTCTTCCTTTAGCTGCTGGTAGAGTTACTCAAGAGAGGACATCTTGTTCAGATTCATCAAAGCTTATTGCTTGGGTAGCATTGAAAATTGAGTTGGGCAAAATATTTTGTTAGTGGGATGGATTGTGAAGGACCTGCCTAGTATGGGCCAACAGGCCTGCTGCAGTGTATTATTATTATTAGTATGTGTGTATTATAATAATAATATTATTATTATTGTTATTAATTTAGGGAAGTGGAGCACAGATCCAATTCCCTTGATCAAGAGCCCCTCACCAAAGAGCCTCCCTTGAGGGGGAAGTTTGCATCCTGAAATTTCGTTCATATTCAGAAGCAAAAAATCGATCAAGTGACTGTTCGTATCCTGAAAAATTCACATGGGGCATTCGTAAGCTGAGGATCCACTGTATATGGATCCTGCCTCAGAGAGAGAGAGAGAGCATGCACCAGTACAGTTCCTATATTGACTCTGTTGTGGCTCATAATTGAATTTTTTGTCCTTGCAGGGTGTTGCAGGAGTGATGACACTTATGTGGGCAAGAAGATAGGAGAACTTAACAGTTACCACCACCAGGTAAGACTGTATACCCTATCTGAGATTGAATCTGGGTCTTTTCAGTTGTGAGCCAAATGCTTAAGTTACCACTAAGTTGTGAGGCTTAGTGGTAACTCGAAAAGTGATTCTGTGGATAAATGAGGCACATTGCTTATTAGTTGATCAATATGTAAACACTATAAATATAGTAGTAATTGTAGATACGTAGTTATATAATTATGAGGCATAATATGGATAGTGTTATATAAATAGTCGAAACTCAAACTTTGAATCTTCACTCTCTTGAGAGATGTAGAATGAGAGGAGATATCATTGGATATCATTGGGAATAAACAAAGGCAATATTAACCCTTTGACTGTCGCAACCCCCAATCCTGAGGTGTCTCCTGGTGTCGCAAAATTTAAAAAAAAAATAAAAATTATTTTCTCTTATGAAATGATAGAGAATCTTTTCCCGATTGTAAAGACACCAAAAAAATTAAATTTGATGGAAAACTGACGGAATTACGCTCTCGCGAAGTTAACGACCTAGGCGATATTTACAAATCGGCGATTTCGCCCACTTTGAGCCCTATTTTCGGCTAATTCCATTATTCCAGTCAACCAAACTCATAGCTATTTCTTCAGAACTCCATTTTTTCCATCGATTGAGTACAAGAAACTGCCCATTTACCGATTTCAACTACCCAATAACATGGTCAGAAATTTGCAATTTGGCCAATTTCACGAAAATTAAAAAATATGACAATTTCAAAATAAGGTCCAGAATGAACAATGCAGACATTCCTGGCTCTAAAATAACATTTTCTTTGTTCATCAGTCATGTCTCCAAGCCCCTGTGATATTACTCTTGCTTTTTATTTTGAAATTTTATTCAAACAAAAAATAGAAGATTTACTGTTATGCAGACTACTGCAATATTGTAATAATTGTATAAATAACATCAACCCATTCATGACTGCATATTAGAATGGCTACTTGGACATTTATTGGACAATGACATCATTTGTTTACTTTTGAACATTGGCAAAAATCAAACATTTCCCGTACTTTGTGCTCCGTTTCCAGGTTCTTTTTATAGTAAAATTAATCAAAATCACCTCTATTTCTATAATATAGTTTCCATTCTATCAAATGAGCAAGAAAACGAGAATACAACCACAAATACTATACGAAAATAGACCACAAAGTCGGCATTTTAATTAAAAAAAAACGGTCAGTTTTTTTTTTCTCATTATGCATTGCGTGCTCCAGGATTTTTTTTATATGGTGCACACTCACCACACAGACCCATTCTCTCGCATGTGGGTCTACCAGCTTTCTCCTGCTTGATTTGAAGCCGCTAGAATTTATGAGTATATATACGTCAAACACGGTACCTCGTAAACGTATATATACGGCCGCGACAGTCAAAGGGTTAATAAAATACAGCCTCTCCTCACTTAGCGACATACTCGTTTACTGACGACTCAGACTTACGGTGGGCTCTCTGACCAGTATGCATACCTAAATAATGTAAATTACAACTGACTTACTCTATTCCGTTCATTACAATATACAGTACACTCCTGTATAAACATTTAAAAATATACCAGAAATGTTATAAATGGTGCAAAGATGACACTAAAACAATATCAAATATGGTTGACACAAACCCACTACCATTATAATGTACGTACTCCTTACTTGGCGACAAATTCATTCACTGACGAGATCTAAGGAATGGAACTCCGTTGTTAAGTGAGGAGAGGCTGTACTGAGGATATTGAATCAAGTAAGAACCAGAAATAATGGAGTGAAGTTAGATAAATTTAGATCTAGAAAGATCATAGGTAAACATTGGTTTTTCAAACAGAGTTGTCGATACATGGGACAATCTTCCGAATAGGCTAATTGAGGCTTAAACCTTGGGTAGTTTTAAAAAAAAGTTGGACAGATACAGTGATGGCTCATAGCTAAAATTAGTGGAGGTGCTCCTTCAGAAAATTTTTAGCCATTGTTTTAATATTGTGTAAAAACAAAAACATATACTAAAAAGAAAATTTGTACATAAGCTTGATAAAATCATAAACGTTGCTGAGTCAGAAAGAAACGCACTTGCACAACAGGGTTGGCACTGCGTCAGCGACAGTACTCTCTATACCTAGCATGCAGCATCTTATCTCGGATGTGTGTGCATGTACACAACAGCCAACACAGAGTCACTGGAACTGTGAAGCACACAATTCCATACAAGGATTTTTGTAATTTTTTCATGTACTAGTGGATGGCTACTGACATTATGCTTAAGGATTATATAATGTACAAGTATAAAGAAAGAATTAATGTCAACACTCAAAAAAATACATGTAACTATAAGAGGTATATTATAAATATTTTAACAAAAGAAATCACACTCCTCCCTATCTGCAACTTCATTCTGCAGATATTGGTAAGCTCTGTTCTTAAATTGGTTTATGTTATGATTGGCCATGACATGATCAGTCAAATTATTCCCTTTTTTCTGTATAACAATGTATAACAATAGTGATATTATTTCAGGTCATATTCTCATGCCATACTTTGATTTTACTTTACATGCAGGTCGGTGGTGATGTTTATGCTGTCGATGAAACAACATTCTTAATCAAAAACTTTATGTATGATGGTAATGGTGGAGACACATTCTTCTGGGCTGGCTCAAGACCACGTCCAGGACCCCAAGGTTTCATAGTTCCTAATGAACTAGGAAGGTTAGAGTAAGATTAGTTTTAAAAAATATTTTTAAAATGTGGAAAGTCAAGCAAATAACAATAGGAAAACTGTGTCATGTATTAGTGGCATTACTTAACTCCAGATCTATCACATACATGGAGCAGCAGAATTTCAGCACCAACGTTGGCAGAGTGCTGACCTTTCCTATTATGGGTCCTGAGCATCAGGACATTTATCCTTAATCTAATCTGCACTAGTGTTTTTACTGCAGAGTTGTATGCCATCTTCATAGCGCTTCTTTGTATTACATATATGTCTCCTTCGATGTTTGTGATCATTTCGGATTCTCTCAGTGCTTTACAAGCCATTAAACAATTCGACTCCCCTCATCCATTAGTCCTCTGTATTCAACAGTGGTTGCTCCACGTGGCTAGCAAGAATAAAGATGTTGTTTTCTGCTGGGTCCCTGGTCATGTTGGTGTGCAGGGCAATGAGCAGGCAGATGTTGCCGTGCGGTCAGCTGTGCATGATCTCCCAGTTTCTTATAGGGGTATTCCATACAGGGATTATTTTCCAGTCATCTCTGCCTTTCTCTACTACTGTTGGCAACAACGGTGGTTGGGCATATGCCATAACAAATTGCGCTCTGTTAAACCGCTTTAAGGCTTGTGGCCATCTTCCTACCACCGTTGCCATTCTCGGGAGACTGCGCTCTCCCGGCTCCACATTGGTCATACACACCTTACCCATGGGTATCTCATGGATAGACGCCCTGTTCCTCTCTGTGAGGCTTATCAGGTCCCTATTTCGGTTCTTCACTTCCTTGTTGATTGCCTGATTTACCAGTGAGCTTGCAGGATTTACCTCCAACAATGCCGCCACCCTACCACTCTTACTTTATCTTCTCTACTCGCAGAAGACCCCACCTTTGACTCCCAAGCACTTTTTGACTTTGTCAGCAACTGCCTTATTATACGAACTTTGACACATAGCACTTAGTGTTCCTTCCATCCCTTTTCTCCCCTCACCTCTGATCCCCTTTCCACCTAGCTGATTATAACCTCCACACTACATACTGCCCCACAGTGCTATATGACCCTTGTCGGTTTAACGCTTTCTCTGTTTATAATAATCAGTTAACAGTGCCTGTTGCTCAACTAGTTTATTTTGGGTCCCATGCTCATCTTGTGAGTGGTAGAGCAAAAAAAACAGAATTACGGAGGTTATAATGTGACTTCATTAGACCCGACTGCAAATAGTTGCATCACACAAAATATTTAAAGCTGTTTCATGTATATTACAGTTTCTTCATATAACTGACATACACAACACAGTATACCCAGAGAGGGTTTCGGGGCTCAGCGCCCCTGTGACCTGGTCTGTGCAATAGGAAGATACAGTGGACCCTCGTTTTTCGTAACTAATCCGTTCCAGTGAGTGTGACTTATCGAAATTGACGATTTGCGAATCCATTTTCCCCATAAGAAATAATGTAAATCCAATTAATTCATTCCAGACACCCAGAAGTATCAACAAAAAATTTTTTTTTACCTTAACCCGTAAACGGTCCAAGCAGATCTACATTCACATGTGTAGTGCTACAAAAGTAGATCTACATTTTTTTTACATATTTTCAAATATAACAAAAAAAAAGTAGATTAAAGTTTTTTTACACATTTTCAAATGTAAAAAAACAAAAAGAACTACTTTTTTACATACTTTCAAATGATGAAAAAACGTATATATACGTTCGGACCGTTTACGGGTTAAAGATAGATTTACCTGCACAAAAGAATGAACATTCAACATGACAGTTACCTTTATTGAAGGCTGTTGTTGATGAATGAAAGACAGGGAGGGGGAGAGAGGGAAGAGAGGTTATTGTTTGGAAGGGGAATCCCCCTCCATAAGGACTCTAGGTCACTTCAGGGGTCACTTTCCTAGCCACTTACCTAGCTTAAATATAGATTTGCATGCAGAAAAGAATGCCAAATAAATATAAAGCACTAATAAAATGTATAAATGAACATTTAACATCACACTTACCTTTATTGAAGACTCTTGTTGGTGTATGGCAGGCAGGGTAGAGGGAGGGGAGGCAAGTTTATTGTTGGAGAATATGACACTAATATCAACTCTATGGCTTATTTATTTATCACAATTCAACTAATATGACAGTAAACAATATTAATAATATAGAAACATGGAATATACTCTACAATGAATAAAATGAGTCATTATGTATGTTGTTGTTGTTGTTGGGGTTTATAGGGTCACAGACAGCATATGTCATCAGGAGCTGTGCAGTGTCACAAGGGAGCAACCAAAGCAGGGAGAGAGGTCTCAGAGTAGCGTAGGTGTCACTGTCCACAGTTACCCTTAGTCTAAGGGCAACCGTGGACAGTGACACCTACGCTACTCTGAGACCTCTCTCCTTGCTTTGGTTGCTCCCTTGTGACATTGCACAGCTCCTGATGATGCACCGAGAAGTGTGAGTGTACTTTAGCTAAAGATTTCCACCCACCCTGTGACTTGTCCTGCATAGTTAAGATCGCCCGTCTGCGATTGTTTGCATGCATATATATATGTGGTACTCATACATGTATGGTAAATCCTTGATTTAACAGACTTTGGAAAATGGGACAAAATCCACTGGGTTGATTGATTTAGAAACAATGAATAAATTCTGATGGTTACAGAATTGTCAGTGACTGTAATGATCGCAACAAAAATACAGTGGACCCCCGAGTTTCAGTAGCATCGACTTTCATGAAATTCGACTTTCGGCAAGTTTTTTTGGCAAAATTTGGCCTCAAGTTTCATGATTAGACTCGTGATTTGGCGACCGTCCGGTACCTGTCCGCCCGTCACCGTGCACACCAAGCCAATCTCCCACGCCATTCACGCTCAGTGTTCCATTGTTTACCAACACATGACCATCACCCCGCGGCTTCATGCGTAATAATCCATTTTTTTTGTGATTGCAACTGCTAAATAAGTCACCATGGGCCCAAGGAAAGCTAGTGCAAGCCCTTTGGTAAAGAAAGTGAGGAACACGATCAAATTCAAGAAGGAAATCATTGAAAAATATGAGAGTGGAGTGTGTGTTACAGAGCTTGCCAGGATGTATGGCAAACCCCATTCAACCATCACTTAGATCGTGGTGAAAGGAAAAGAAATAAAGTGTGCTGTTGTTGCAAAAGAGGTGGATATGCTGACAAAAAGGAGATCACAAATCCTCGAAGAAGTGGAGATTAAGGACATTTGTGCAAAGTGGACTGAAGTGCAAACATTTATGGATGAACTTCACCCTAACAAAGCTCTTGCATGTCGTATTGGCAACATGTACAATGACAGTGTTGTGTCCCACTTCAGACAGATCTTAAAGAAATGCCAGAAACAGAGCTCTGGACAGATATTTTGTGTGACAGGGGTCCAGTGGCTCTCAAGTTGTTCCCAGTGCCAGTGTCTTTAAAAACAAAGAAGGGAAGTAACCCCAGATAAGGACTTCAGGTATGAAGTCCTAATGGAAGGAGATTCTCCTTCCAAACAATAGTGTACACCTTCCTCCTATCACCTCCTCCCGTCTTCCATCCACCCAGAAGTCTTCAGTAAAGGTAAGTGTAATGTTATTATTATTTTTTTAACTGCATGTACTTGATTTCTGATTGTTTTCAGTATGTAAATCTTTATTTAATTTGAAAAAATATTTGATTTTAATATTTTTGGGTGTCTTGAATGGATTAATTTTATTTCCATTATTTCTTATGGGGAAAATGGTTTTGAGTTTCGTGAATTTCGACTTTCGGCAGGCTCTCTGGAACGGATTAATCATGAAACTCGGGGGTCCACTGTACAGTGGACCCTTGGCTAAGGGCAACCGTGGACGATGACACCTACACTAATCTGAGACCTCACTCCTTGCTTTGGTTGCTCCCTTGCAACATTGCACAGCTCCTAATGATGCACTGAGAAGTGTGAAAGTACAGTGGACCCCCGCATAGGGACTTTAATCCGTGCAAGAGGGCTCATTGTTATGCGAAATGATCGGTATGCGAATGAATTTTCCCCATAAGAAATAATGGAAATCAAATTAATCCGTGCAAGACACCCAAAAGTATGAAAAAAAAAAAAATTTACCACATGAAATGTTAATTTTAATACACACAAACTGAAAAAGGCATGCACAATTACATGACACTTACTTTTATTGAAGATCTGGTGATGATTGATGGGATGGGAGGAGGGGAGAGAGAGTGTTAGTGTTAAGAAGGGGAATCCCCTTCCATTAAGACTTGAGGTGTCGAGTCCTTTTCTGGGGTTACTTCCCTTCTTCTTTTAATGCCACTAGGACCAGCTTCAGAGTCACTGGACTTCTTTCGCACAACATATCTGTCCATAGTGGCCTGTACCTCTCGTTCCTTTATGACTTCCCTAAAGTGTTTCACAACATTGTCAGTGTACAGGTTGCCAACACGGCTTGCAATAGCTGTGTGAGGGTGATTTTCATCCATGAAGGTTTGCACTTCAAGCCACTTTGCACAGATTTCCTTAATCTTTGTAGTAGGCAACTTCTTCAATTTCTCTCTCCCCTCCTCTGAACCAGTTTCCTCAGGTCTGGCCTCTTGCTGTTGAAGTTGATCTAGCAGCTCATCAGTGGTTAGTTCTTCATTGTCCTCCTCCACCAACTCTTCCACATCCTCCCCACTAACCTCCAACCCCAAGGACTTTCCCAATGCCACAATGGATTCTTCAACTGGCATAATCCTCTCAGGGTTAGCCTCAAACCCTTTAAAATCCCTTTTGTCTACACATTCTGGCTACAGTTTCTTCCAAGCAGAGTTCAAGGTCTTCTTAGTCACTCCCTCCCAAGCCTTACCTATAAGGTTTACACAATTGAGGATATTAAAGTGCTCTCTCCAAAACTCTCTTAGAGTCAGCTGAGTTTCTGAGGTCACTACAAAGCACCTTTCAAACAGAGCTTTTGTGTACAGTTTTTTGAAGTTTGCAATAACCTGCTGGTCCATGGGCTGCAGGAGAGGAGTGGTATTAGGAGGCAAAAACTTCACCTTAATGAATTTCATGTCCCCATAAAGTCACTCTGCCACGTCTGTAGGATGACCAGGGGCATTGTCTAACACCAGGAGGCACTTAAGTTCTAATTTCTTTTCAGTTAGGTAATCTTTCACATTGGGGGCAAATGCATGGTGTAACCAGTCATAGAAAAAGTCCCTAGTGACCCATGCCTTACTGTTTGCCCTCCACAGCACACACAAATTCTCCTTGAGGACATTCTTTTGCCTGAACGGTCTGGGAGTTTCAGAGTGATACACTTTGCAATCACCAGTAGCATTGGAACACATCAACAAAGTAAGCCTGTCTTTCATAGGCTTATGTCCTGGGAGTGCCTTTTCCTCCTGAGTAATGTAGGTCCTGCTTGGCATTTTCTTCCAAAACAGGCCTGTTTCATCACAATTAAACACTTGTTCAGGTTTCAGTCCTTCACTTTCTATGTACTCCTTGAATTCCTGCACATATTTTTCAGCCGCTTTGTGGTCCGAACTGGCAGCCTCACCATGCCTTATCACACTATGTATGCCACTACGCTTCTTAAATCTCTCAAACCAACCTTTGCTGGCCTTAAATTCACTCACATCATCACTAGTTGCAGGCATTTTTTTAATTAAATCCTCATGCAACTTCCTAGCCTTTTCGCTTATGATCGCTTGAGAGACGCTATCTCCTGCTAGCTGTTTTTCATTTATCCACACCAATAAGAGTCTCTCAACATCTTCTATCACTTGCGATCTCTGTTTCGAAAACACAGTTAAACCTTTGGCAAGAACAGCTTCCTTGATTGCCTTTTTGTTGCCCACAATAGTAGCGGTGGTTGATTTGGGTTTCTTGTACAACCTGGCCAGGTCGGCGACACGCACTCCACTTTCATACTTATCAATGATCTCTTTCTTCATCTCTATAGTAATTCTCACCCTTATTGCTGTAGGGTTGGCACTAGAAGCTTTCTTGGGGCCCATGGTCACTTATTTGGCAGATAATATCACCAAAAACACTAATAATACGAAATGTTCCGATTGTGTGCTTGGATGTTACCGCGGAGGCTGGCTGGTAAACAATGCCACCGGCGGCACATGTGAGGCTGGCTAAGGGCGCACATTGGACGCGTCTCGGACGAAGAGCGGTGAGCGGGTTTTTGAGCAGTATGCGAGGCAAAATTTTTGCGATAAAAGCGAGCGGTATGCGGATTGTACGTTATGTGATGCCGACGGTATGCGGGGGTCCACTGTACAGTGGACCCCCGCATAACGATGGCATCACATAGCGATTTTTCCGCATACCGATTACTTTTATCGCAAAATTTTTGCCGCGCATACCGATTAAAAACCCGCTTACCGATTTTCGTCCGAGACGCGTCCAATGTGCCCTCACATGTGCCGGCCGTCCCATTGTTTACCAGCCAGCCTCCGCGGTAACATCCAAGCATACACTCGGAATATTTCGTATTATTACAGTGTTTTCGGTGCTGTTTCTGGAAAATAAGTGACCATGGGCCCCAAGAAAGCTTCTAGTGCCAACCCTGTGGTAAAAAGGGTGAGAATTAGTATGGAAATTAAGAAAGATTTTGAAGGGTTTGGGGCTAACCCTGAGAAGCCTATGCCAGTTGTGGAATCCATTGTGCCTACTTCAAAGATTAAGGAAATGTGTGCACAGTGGGTTGAACTGCAAACCTTTATAGATGAAAATCACCCTGACACAGCTGTTGCAAGCCGTGCTGGTGACTATTTCAATGACAATGTTATGGCCCATTTTAGGAAAGTCTTGAAGGAACGGGAGGTACAGAGCTCTATGGACAGATTTGTTGTGCGACAGAGGTCCAGTGACTCTCAAGCTGGTCCTAGTGGCATTAAAAGAAGAAGGGAAGTAACCCCAGAAAAGGACTTGCTACCTCAAGTCCTAATGGAAGGGGATTCCCCTTCTAAACAGTAAGAAGATAATGCTCTCCCCTCCTCCCATCCCATCAATCATCACCAGATCTTCAATAAAAGTAAGTGTCATGTAATTGTGCATGCCTTTTTCAGTTTGTGTGTATTAAAATTAACATTTCATGTGGTAAAAAAAAAATTTTTTCATACTTTTGGGCGTCTTGCACGGATTAATTTTATTTCCATTATTTCTTATGGGGAAAATTCATTCGCATAACGATTATTTCGCATAACGATGAGCCCTCTTGCACGGATTAAAATCGTTAACCGGGGGTCCACTGTACTTGAGCTAATATATACTGTGCATGTACTAGTGTTCTAAATGAGGAATAAATGACACTTACCTTTATTGAAGATGTAGTAATGAGTGATGAGACACTGTGTCCTGGGAGTGCCTTTTCCTCCTGAGTAATGTAGGTCCTGTTTGGCATTTTCTTCCAGAACAGGACTTATCACACTGTGTATGCCACTATGATTCTTAAATCTCTCAAACCAACCTTTGCTGGCCTTAAATTCACCAGTATGAGCGCTAGTTCCAAGCATTTTTTCCTGTTCACCTGGGTGTTAGTCGACTGGTGTGGGTCGCATCCTGGGGGACAAGATTAAGGATCCAATGGAAATAAGTTAGACAGTCCTCGATGACACACTAACTTTGTTGGGTTATCCTGGGTGGCTAACCCTCTGGGGTTAATTGTTTCTTGGTATTCTCGATAAGCCACACCAATAACAGTCTCTCCACATCTTCGAATAGTACAGCTGACGGTTCTACAGCAGCAGCAGCAGCTGACCGTGGCACGATAGTATTTCGATAGTATTTCTCACCCTTTTTACCACAGGGTTGGCACTAGAAGCTTTCTTTGGGCCCGTGGTGGCTTATTTAGCAGTTACAAACACTAAAGACACTGGAATAATACAAAATTTATCGAATGTATGCATGCAGCCATCCACCCCGGCTTGTAAACAATGTCACACTAGCTCTGCTGAGGCACTAAGGCCAGACAGACATGTTGATGCGTACGGGACAAATGATTTAAGTAGAGTTTTTCAACATATGTTAGGGTCAATTTTTTATGCTGACAAGCATCGTAAGTCGGTTTTAATGTAGGTTGAGGACATCGTAAGTCAGGGGTCACTGTATATGCATGTACAACAAAATATCATCTAATATAATTTCATCACAAACTACAATTATTTTATTATTATTATTATTTTTTTTTTTTTATTATCACACTGGCCGATTCCCACCAAGGCAGGGTGGCCCGAAAAAAAAACTTTCACCATCATTCACTCCATCACTGTCTTGCCAGAAGGGTGCTTTACGCTACATTATTATTGTTATTATTATTATTATTATTATTATTATTATTATTACTACTACTACTACTACTACTAATTTAGTCATTTCTAGTCATTTCTGGAGTGGAACCACAGTCGATGGCCTTCAAACCAACAGATACAGATACTAGTGCCGGAAAGAAAAGCCCCCCCCAGTACCACCAATACCACCAGCCCAATGACATTTTTCTTTGCAAATATACAGGGTCTAAACCGAGCAACAAACAACAAAATACCTTTCGTCTGTGGACTGCTTGCAGAGGCAAATGCAATATTCGCGGCTTTCACAGAAACCCACATAAAGGATTACTTGGACAAAGAAATATGGATCCCAGGTTAGAACCTATACAGATGCGACAGAGTGAACAGGCAAAAGGGGGGGGGGGGTGTTGGCCTGTATATCGCAGAGTCACTTGTTTGCACAGAACTGCTTAATGCCTCAAATGATGTGGTGGAAGTTTTAGCAGTAAAGATCGAGAACCAAAACCTAGTCATTGTGGTAGTCTACAAGCCTCCGAATGCAACTTCCCAGCAATTCCAGGAACAGCTGTTAAAAATTGACCACTGTCTGGAAAATCTGCCAGCTCCTACCCCCAACATCTTGCTCCTGGGGGATTTCAACTTAAGGCACCTAAAATGGAGGAATATAGCAAATAATGTTGTTGCAGTGATAACACCAGGAGGCAGCTCTGACGAGAACTCACACACACACACGAGCTTTTAAATCTCTGCACAAAATTCAACTTAAACCAGCAAATAATAGAGCCTACTAGACTGGAGAATACACTAGACCTCATCTTCACTAACAATGATGATCTGATACGAAATGTCACCATATCAAAAACAATATACTCAGATCACAACATAATCAAGGTTCAGACATGTATGCGTGGAGCCCCAGACCAACAAAATGAGATTAGTCACAAGGGAGCCTTCACCAAATTCAACTTCAATAACAAGAACAAAGTGGGACCAAGTAAACCAAGTCCTAAACGATATAAGCTGGGAAGATGGACTAAGCAACACAGACCCCAACTTATGCCTAGAACAGATTAACTCGGTGGCACTTGATGTATGCTTAAGGCTTATTCCTTTAAGAAAAAGGAGGAGTAGATGTAAAATAAAAAGAGACAGGCGCTCCCTTTACAGGCGACAGAAAAGAATAACAGAGCAGCTAAAAGAGGCCAATATATCTGAAATGCATAGGGAGTCACTGGTCAGAGAAATAGCAAACCATCGAACTTAGGCTAAAGGAATCTTATAGGAGTCAGGAATTGCGGGAAGAACTAAAACCCATAAATGAAATCGAAAGAAACCCTAAGTACTTCTTTTTTTATGCCAAATCAAAGTCGAGAACAACATCCAGTATTGGGCCCCTACTTAAACAAGATGGGTCCTACACAGATGACAGCAAGGAAATGAGTGAGCTACTCAAGTCCCAGTATGACTCAGTTTTTAGCAAGCCACTAACCAGACTGAGAGTCAAAGATCAAAGTGAATTTTTTATGAGAGAGCCACAGAATTTGGTTAACACAAGCCTAACTGATGTTATCCTGATGCCAAATGACTTCGAACAGGCGATAAATGACATGCCCATGCACTCTGCCCCAAGGCCAGACTCGTGGAGCTCCGTGTTCATCAAGAACTGCAAGAAGCCCCTATCACGAGCTTTTACCATCCTATGGAGAGGGAGCATGGACACGGGGGTTGTCCCACAGTTACTAAAAACAACAGACAAAGCCCCACTCCACAAAGGGGGCAGTAAAGCAATTGCAAAGAACTGCAGACCGATAGCACTAACATCCCATATCATAAAAATCTTTGAAAGGGTCCTAAGAAGCAAGATCGCCACCCATCTAGATACCCATCAATTACACAACCCAGGGCAACATGGGTTTAGAACAGGTCGCTCCTGTCTGTCTCAACTACTGGATCACTACGACAAGGTCCTAGATGCACTAGAAGACAAAAAGAATGCAGATGTAATATATACAGACTTTGCAAAAGCCTTCAACAAGTGTGACCATGGCATAATAGCACACAAAATGCGTGCTAAAGGAATAACAGGAAAACTTGGTAGATGGATCTATAATTTCCTCACAAACAGAGCACAAAGAGTAGTAGTCAACAGAGTAAAGTCTGAGGCGGCTACGGTGAAAAGCTCTGTTCCACAAGGCACAGTACTCACTCCCATCTTGTTTCTCATCCTCATATCTGACATAGACAAGGATGTCAGCCACAGCACTGTGTCTTCCTTTGCAGATGACACTTGAATCTGCATGACAGTGTCTTCCATTGCAGACACTGCAAGGCTCCAGGCGGACATCGACCAAATCTTTCAGTGGGCTGCAGAAAACAATGTGAAGTTCAACGATGAGAAATTTAAATTACTACGATATGGTAAACATGAGGAAATTAAAGCTTCATCAGAGTAGAAAACAAATTCCTTCCACAAAATAGAGCGAGAAACCAACGTCAAAGACCTGGGAGTGATCATGTCGGAGGATCTCACCTTCAAGGACCATAACATTGTATCAATCGCATCTGCTAGAAAAATGACAGGATGGATAATGAGAACCTTCAAAACTAGGGAGGCCAAGCCCATGATGACACTCTTCAGGTCACTTGTTCTATCTAGGCTGGAATATTGCTGCACACTAACAGCACCTTTCAAGGCAGGTGAAATTGCTGACCTAGAAAATGTACAGAGAACCTTCACGGCGCGCATAACGGAGATAAAACACCTCAATTACTGGGAGCGCTTGAGGTTCCTGACCCTGTATTCCCTGGAACGCAGGAGGGAGAGATACATGATTATATACACCTGGAAAGTCCTAGAGGGACTAGTACCGAACTTGCACACGAAAATCACTCGCTACGAAAGCAAAAGACTTGGCAGACGATGCAACATCCCCCCCAATGAAAAGCAGGGGTGTCACTAGCACGTTAAGAGACCATACAATAAGTGTCAGGGGCCCGAGACTGTTCAACTGCCTCCCAGCATACATAAGGGGGATTACCAACAGACCCCTGGCTGTCTTCAAGCAGGCACTGGACAAGCACCTCAAGTTGGTACCTGACCAGTCGGGCTGTGGCTTGTACGTTGGATTGCGTGTAGCCAGCAGTAACAGCCTGGTTGATCAGGCTCTGATCCACCAGGAGGCCTGGTCACAGACTGGGCCGCGGGGGTGTTGACCCCCGGAACTCTCTCCAGGTAAACTCCAGGTAAAGTAGTAGTAATGTACAGTATTACACTTCAAATATACAATGTTTTGTTGCAACTTAAGAGGTAAACACACCATCACTGGAGAAAGCTTGACCAGCGGTATACCGGCCACTCGTCCTGTGATGTCACATGCAAACTCTCTCTAGCAGTATTGGCACCACTCAACTATGGTACTTTCCCCCCTTCCCCCACCCTGCTATAGACATACCTCTTTCAACACTCCATATATCTGTATCTTTTTATTTATTCTGTGGTTTACTTCCCATTTCATAAACCCATCTTTGTAGTGTTTCATGTTTTCACAAAATTATTAATAGCTTCATTATTCCAGTACAGTAGAACCCATGTGTCCACTGAAATTGTATCTGCAGTTTCAGTATTCCACAGCTTACTGTGACCCAAAAATACCTCTTAATTTTGCATAGTAATGCCCCCAAAGTGCAAAATAAGAGAAGCTAGCAGTTCTTCAAAGCTTAAGAGAAGCCATGAAATGCTTCCCATCAGTTGAAAAGTGATAATTCTCCACTTATTGTGCATAATTTATCAAACTTTACAATAGATATGCATAGGACTTTTATATAGGGTTTGCTACTATCCACAGTTTTGTGTCCACAGCAGGTCCTTGGAACATATCCCCCGCGTACGGGGGTTCTACTGTAATTAGTGTGTGGGAATAAAGATTATAAAGACCAGTAATTAACCTAAGTAGTACAGCATATAAATTTGCTTAGGTGTTTCATCTGCTATGTTCTCATTCCTGCTAAACTCTTCCTCTCCAGGACCAATATCTTGGATCGTTACCTGAATAAAGACATTACTCTCACACTTCCTGACAAGAAGACAATTCCCGAGATTAAATGGCTAGCAGTATATGATCTCAGCAGATTGGTATGTTTTTTTTTTTTTTTTTTTTTTTTTTTTTTTGCAATACAGTGAATCTTCTAATTAATGGATTAATAGGGGGTGGGGAGCATCTGTCACACAGAATACTCCATTCTACTGAATGCACAGCAACATAGTAAATGACAGTATGACCTGTCTTTGAAATACTCATTTGTGCTTAATTGTTATTTGTTTACAATAATGTTTACCACTAAATGTATCATTGCTTAGTTAATCTTAAGTTAATTTTAAGCCTGCCCATAATGCTCTGCATACAAGGGGCTTTGGCATGTTACACTTAACCACTGTATTTCCTTGTACTTCTATGTATCATGTTCAAATTAATAATAAATAAAATAAATAAATAAAATCTGTAGATTCTGAATTATGAATTTTTTTTTATGATCATAATGTAGACAGTACAGTAATTTTACTTAACTTTTTATGGTAGACAAGGTCTGAGACACCACACTCCACCTTCCTTATTAGTTCAAGTTTCTGCTTAACAGTGAGGACCACACATTTCTTTTAGGCACCACCACCTGCTTTAGAAGCCATTGTTAATTGCACTTTACTTAATACGTTAAGAAAGTTGCACAGAACACTGTAAATCCAGGGAAAATTGAAGACTAATTGATGAGTATATGCTGCTGTGCAGCCATCTGATTTTGCTGGCTATTTTTTTTTATTAACACATTGGCCATTGCCCACCAAGGCAGTCACCCAAAAAAGAAAAACTTTCATCATTCACTCCATCACTGTCTTGCCAGAGGCATGCTTACACTAGTTATAAAACCTCAACATTAATGCCCCTCCTTCAGAGTGCTGGCACTGTACTTCCCATCTCCAGGAATCAAGTCCGGCCTGCCAGTTTCCCTAAATCCCTCCATAAATGTTACCTTGCTTACACTCCAACAGCACGTCAATTCTTAAAAACCTCTTGTCTCTATTTGCTCCTCTCTGACACATTCACATACGCTTGTTGGAAGTCCAAGCCCCTCGCACGCAAAACCTCTTTTACCCCCTACCTCCAACCTTTCCTATGCCGACCGCTACCCCACCTTCCCTCCACTACAGATTTATACACTCTTGAAGTCATTCTATTTAGTTCCATCCTCTCTACATGTCCAGACCATCTCAGTAACCCCTCCTCAGCCCTCTGGATAATAGTTTTGGTAATCCTCCACCTCCTTCTAATCTCCAAACTATGGATTACAGTATTTGCATTATATTCACACCACACATTGCCCTCAGATATGACATCTCCACTGCCTCCAGCCTTCTCCTTGTTGCAACATTCACCAATCATGCCTCACACCCATACAAGAGCATTGGTATAACTGTACTCTCATACATTCCCTTCTTTGCTTTCATGGATAAAGTTTTTTGTCTCCACAGACTCCTCAGTGCATCACTCACCTTTTTCCCCTCGTCAGTTCTGTGATTCACCTCATCTTTCATAGACATATCTGCTGACATGTCCACTCCCAAATATCTGAATACATTCATCTCCATACTCTCTCCCTCCAGTCTGATATCCAATCTTCTGTTACCTAATTTTTTTGTTATCCTAATCACCTTATTCTTTCCTGTATTCACTTTTGATTTCCTTCTTTTACATACCCTACCAAACTCATCAACCAACCTTTGCAACTTCTCTTCAGAATCTCCCAAAAGCACAGTGTCATCAGCAAAGAGCAACTGTGACAACTCCCACTTTGTGTTAGATTCTTCATCTTTTAGCCCCACACCTCTTGCCAACACCCGAGCATTCATTTCTCTTACAACTCCATCTATAAATATATTGAAGAACCATGGTGACATCACACATCCCTGTCTAAGTCCTTCTTTTACTGAGAAATAGTCTCCCTCTCACCTACATACTCTAACCTGAACCTCACTATCCTCGTGAAGACTCTTCACTGCATTCAAAAACCTAAATAACAAAAAAGGGCACAATACCGTGACTGGAATGATGCACAAATAACCCGCACATGAAAGAGAGAAGCTTATGACGACGTTTCGGTCCGACTTGGACCATTTACAAAGTCACACTAACCAGAAGTGGAGCAGGATGGCTATATATAGGCAGGAATAGGTGGTGGCAGTAGTAGTAGTAGTACAAGAATGGTATATAATACCGACAAGATGAAATTAAGACACATGCGCAACACCCGGGCATCCCTATCGTAGACGTTTCGGCATCCAGCCAGCCACTGGATGGCGAAACATCCACAACAAAGACAACCAGACGCCGCACATGTGTCTTAATTTCATCAGTAGTAGTAGTAGAAGAGGTAGTGGTAGTACTACCACTACCACTACCTCTACTACTACTACTATTGCTACTACCACTACTACTACTACTTCTACCACCACCACCTCTTCCTGCCTATATATAGCCGTCCTGCTCCACTTCTGGTTAGTGTGACTTTGTAAATGGTCCAAGTCGGACCGAAACGTCGTCGTAAGCTTCTCTCTATTATGTGCGGGTTATTTGTGTATCGTTCCAGTCACGGTATTGTGCCTTTTTTTTGTTATTGTTAATTACCAGTCATTTCTTTCTTATCTGCACTACATCCGCACACATTCAAACCTCCCTATTTTTGCAGCCAGCTCTTTTTGCTGGCTGCTGTTTAGCTTTGCTCATGTACAAGTGGCTTAGGAGAAAGTTATGAAAAATAAACACTGACAAATGAAGTACTGGTTTTTGCTTACTTTCCAGGAAGCTTTTGGTGACATTTACATTCCAGAGGGGTTTGAGCCTCCCCAGAAGATAATTCTCAACAAGCTCTCCTCCAAGACAGGTGAAGTTAAGTCAGGAGCTGTCACAATTATTGATTCAAAGACCATCATTATAGAAGGTGAGCAGTGAAAGGATAATCTTTTACAGAGTCTGTACTGTAAATGAATGGTTCAGAGAACCGACAAGTTGATAAATTAGACACATGTGCAACACTTGGGTATCTTTAATGAGGAAATGTTTCGCCACACGGTGGCAAAACGTTTACATTCCTGTCTGACTCGGCAACATCTTGGGATCTTAATACAGAAAATTCTTCACTTGCCTAACCCTTGGGCATGACCTACTTCCACATTGGACAAATGTGATACCACATATGACTGTTGCACCTCTCCTGCCTACGGTATATGAGCTACTTCTCCACAGATATGCCGTATTCTTTTCAAGATTGATGGACTGACCACATCGACTCAAGGCTGAGGGACTGATTACCTCAAACTACTGCTGTTCTTCACCATTCTCCTTTGTATGGACTGATTTAAGCCACTTGATGGCAAAACATTTCCTCATTAAAGATACCCAAGTGTTGCACATGTGTCTAATTTATCAGAGTCTACTGTAATTTTTAGCAAAAACAATTGTTGCTGATATTCATTGATCAGTGTTGAGTAATATGTTAATTTTTAAATTAGAACATGGGGTTCCTGTGGTCCTTCTGCAGATTATACAAAATTAAAATATATGTAGGTTGTGATATACTAGTTTTTTTTTTTTTTTTTAATTTTAATTGTCATCATTGCTTATAATAATTATAAATATTTGGGCTAATGTTGATAAGTCCAAAATTATAACAAAAACTTCATATACCTGAGACTTGTCATCTTGGCTTAGCAGGGAATTGAAGCACTGCCATTACTGACTGTAATATACCTGGTTAGGTTTAGGTTTAGCCTTGCAGCTTTCGTGATTCATTTGCCGTGTGCTTTGGGCACAGATGGTGCATCGTTAGGTCATTTGAGACACATTCGATTTGCCCAGTAGTTTGTAGTACTTGACCATTCCCCAGGATGCGACCCACAACAATTGACTAACTCCCAGGGACCTTTTTACTGAAGGTTAACAGGGACAGTGGGTGTGAGGAGACTCGCCCATATGTCTCGACCTGTATTGTATACATTATATTTTTCTTCATGTCAAGTGGTTCTTTCGCCTCTGTGATTTGCAGTCATAATGAAGTGCAATAGTCAACATAATCTTTGTTAGTTATCATTATCTCATTTCCCACTTTCATGGGGTTGGTACACTTTCTCAGAAAGACTGGAAAAACATTGGGTGAAATGTGTGTGTTAAAAGATATTGCCATTTACAGTAACTCATGCTGTTCCCACTCTTTGTAGCTAGTTGATAAACAAAACAAATTTTATTTCTTTGTGCACTGTACAAAATAAAATATTGTTGAGCACAAAAGAAAGGCACTAGCATGCTGTGCATTTTGGGCAGACTAATCTTAACCCTTTCAGGGTCCATGCCATAGAACTACGACTAAAGCCAGGGTTTAAGCCGTAGATCTATGCCAAAATTCTAGCGGCTTCAAATTTAGCATGAGAAGGGTGGTAGGCCTACATGGTCAGTGTGCTCAGTAAGCAAAAAAACGGAGTGCCCACATGGCATTGTGGGAACGCCATCTCAGTACGCTTTGTTCACCATACCTTGCGGCAAGGAAGCTCTCACTCCAAGGCAAATTGGGACTCTCCTCTCCCAAGTGATAGTTCTAACACTGATGGAAGTGGATCTGAAGAGGAATTTTAGGATTTTGATCAATTTGTGACTGAAGGCAATGCTCAGGATATCAAAAATAGTGCCAAAAATCCTGACGACCCTCAACCTTCGACCTCTGGTGCCGGTGCCTCTCAGTCACGTTCAGTTATACCTTGTAATAATGTTGGTAGAATTACTGACAATATGTAAAGTAAAACCTAGGTAGTAGGTACTACCGTCCTGCCAAGTGAGTGTAAAACGAAAGCCTGTAATTGTTTTACATGATGGTAAGATTGCTGGTGTCCATTTTTCTGTCTCACAAACACGCAAGGTTTCAGGTCTTGCTACTTCTACTTACACTTAGGTCACGCTACACATACGTGTTTTTTTTTTTTTTTTTTCTCAACAAGTTGGCCGTCTCCCACCGAGGCAGGGTGACCCAAAAAAGAAAGAAAATCCCCAAAAAGAAAATGCATTCATCATTATTCAACACTTTCACCACACTCACACATTATCACTGCTTTTGCAGAGGTGCTCAGAATACAACAGTTTAGAAGCATATACGTATAAAGATACACAACATATCCCTCCAAACTGTCAATATCCCAAACCCCTCCTTTAAAGTGCAGGCATTGTACTTCCCATTTCCAGGACTCAAGTCCGACTATATGAAAATAACCGGTTTCCCTGAATCCCTTCACTAAATATTATCCTGCTCACACTCCAACAGATTGTCAGGTCCCAAGTATCATTCGGCTCCATTCACTCCTATCTAACACGCTCATGCACGCTTGCTGGAAATCCAAGCCCCTCGCCCACAAAACCTCCTTTACCCCCTCTTTCCAACCCTTTCGAGGACGACCCCTACCCCTCCTTCCTTCCCCTATAGATTTATATGCTTTCCATGTCATTCTACTTTGATCCATTCTCTCTAAATGACCAAACCACCTCAACAACCCCTCTTCTGCCCTCTGACTAATGCTTTTATTAACTCCACACCTTCTCCTAATTTTCACACTCCAAATTTTCTGCATAATATTTACACCATACATTGCCCTTAGACAGCACATCTCCACTGCCTCCAACCGTCTCCTCGCTGCTGCATTTACCACCCAAGCTTCACATCCATATAAGAGTGTTGGTACTACTATACTTTCATACATTCCCTTCTTTGCCTCCATAGATAACGTTTTTTGACTCCACATATACCTCAACGCACCACTCACTTTTTTCCCTCATCAATTCTATGATTAACCTCATCCTTCATAAATCCATCCGCTGACACGTCAACTCCCAAGTATCTGAAAACATTCACTTCTTCCATACTCCTCCTCCCCAATTTGATATCCAATTTTTCTTTATCTAAATCATTTGATACCCTCATCACCTTACTCTTTTCTGTGTTCACTTTCAACTTTCTACCTTTACACACATTCTCAAACTCATCCACTAACCTTTGTAATTTTTCTTTAGAATCTCCCATAAGCACAGTATCATCAGCAAAAAGTAACTGTGTCAATTCCCATTTTCAATTTGATTCCTCATAATTTAATCCCACCCCTCTCCCGAACACGCTAGCATTTACTTCTTTTACAACCCCATCTATAAATATATTAAACAACCATGGTGACATTACACATCCCTGTCTAAGACCTACTTTTACTGGGAAGTATTCTCCCTCTGTTATACACACCCTAACCTGAGCCTCACTATCCTCATAAAAGCTCTTTACAGCATTTAGTAACTTACCACCTATTCCATATACATGTACTTGCAACATCTGCCACATTGCTCCTCTATCCACTCTATCATATGCCTTTTCTAAATCCATAAATGCAATAAAAACTTCCCTACCTTTATCTAAATACTGTTCACATATATGCTTCAATGTAAACACTTGATCTACACATCCCCTACCCACTCTGAAGCCTCCCTGCTCATCCGCAATCCTACATTCTGTCTTACCTCTAATTCTTTCAATTATAACCCTACCGTATACTTTTCCTGGTATACTCAGTAAACTTATTCCTCTATAATTTTTACATTCTCTTTTGTCCCCTTTCCCTTTATATAAAGGGACTATACATGCTCTCTGCCAATCCCTAGGTACCTTCCCCTCTTTCATACATTTATTAAATAAAAGTACCAACCACTCCAACACTATATCCCCCCCTGCTTTTAACATGTGTCATGATCCCATCAGTTCCAGCTGCTTTACCCCCTTTCATTCTACGTAATGCCTCACGTACCTCCACCACACTTACATTCTGCTCTTCTTCACTCCTAAAGGATGGTATACCTCCCTGGCAAGTGCATGAAATTACCGCCTCCCTTTCTTCCTCAACATTTAAAAGTTCCTCAAAATATTCTCGCCATCTACCAGATACCTCCCTCTCCCCATCTTCTAACTCCCCTACTCTGTTTTTAACTGACAAATCCATACTTTCCCTAGGCTTTCTTAAGTTGTTTAACTCACTCCAAAAATTTTTCTTATTTTCATTAAAATTTCTTGACAGAGCCTCTCCCACTCTCATCTGCTCTCCTTTTGCACTCTCTCACCACTCTCTTCACCTTTCTTTTACTCTCCATATACTCTGCTCTTCTTATAACACTTCTGCTTTGTAAAAACCTCTCATAAGCTACCTTTTTCTCTTTTATCACACCCTTTACTTCATCATTCCACCAATCACTCCTCTTTCCTCCTGCCCCCACCCTCCTATAACCACAAACTTCTGCCCCACATTCTAATACTGCATTTTTAAAACTATTCCAACCCTCCTCAACCCCCCCACTACTCATCTTTGCACTAGCCCACCTTTCTGCCAATAGTCGCTTATATCTCTCCCGAACTTCCTCCTCCCTTAGTTTATACACTTTCACCTCCCTCTTACTTGTTGTTGCCACCTTCCTCTTTTCCCATCTACCTCTTACTCTAACTGTAGCTTTTTTTTTTTTTTTTTCTTCTTCTTCTTCTTCAACAAGTCGGCCGTCTCCCACCGAGGCAGGGTGACCCAAAAAAGAAAGAAAATCCCCAAAAAGAAAATACTTTCATCATCATTCAACACTTTCACCACACTCGCACATTATCACTGCTTTTGCAGAGGTGCTCAGAATACAACAGTTTAGAAGCATACACATATAAAGATACACAACATATCCCTCCAAACTGCCAATATCCCAAACCCCTCCTTTAAAGTGCAGGCATTATACTTCCCATTTCCAGGACTCAAGTCCGACTATATGAAAATAACCGGTTTCCCTGAATCCCTTCACTAAATATTACCCTGCTCACACTCCAACAGATCGTCAGGTCCCAAGTACCATTCGTCTCCATTCACTCCTATCTAACACGCTCACACACGCTTGCTGGAAGTCCAAGCCCCTTGCCCACAAAACCTCCTTTACCCCCTCTCTCCAACCCTTTCGAGGACGACCGCTACCCCGCCTTCCTTCCCCTATAGATTTATATGCTTTCCATGTCATTCTACTTTGATCCATTCTCTCTAAATGACCAAACCACCTCAACAACCCCTCTTCTGCCCTCTGACTAATACTTTTATTAACTCCACACCTTTTCCTAATTTCCACACTCCGAATTTTCTGCATAATATTTACACCACACATTGCCCTTAAACAGGACATCTCCACTGCCTCCAACCGTCTCCTCGCTGCTGCATTTACCACCCAAGCTTCACTAATAATGATCCGATATATCAGTTGCCCCTCTATAAACATGTACATCCCGGAGCCTACCCATCAACCTTTTATCCACCAATACATAATCTAACAAACTACTTTCATTACGTGCTACATCATACCTTTTATATTTATTTATCCTCTTTTTCATAAAATATGTATTACTTATTACCAAATTTCTTTCTACACATAGCTCATATATACACACCCCGCTGGGTTTTCTTCTATTTTCTTACTAGTTCTTGTTCTTGTTTATTTCCTCTTACCTCCATGGGGAAGTGGAACAGAATTCTTCCTCCATAAGCTATGTGTGTTGTAAGAGGCAGCTAAAATGCCAGGAGCAAGGGGCTAGTAACCCTTTCTCCTGTATATATTACTAAATGTAAAAGGAGAAACTTTCGTTTTTCCTTTTGGGCCACCCCGCCTCGGTGGGATACGGCCGGTGTGTTTAAAGAAAAAGAAAAAATGTAAAGTAAAAGGACACAAGTGCAACTAATGTGACATTTTTATTGTGGCAATGTTTCGCTCTCCAGGAGCTTTATCAAGCCGTTACAAACAGTACATGGACACAGGGTATATATAGGTTCAGAGTGAGGTGCAGTACTAGTGGTAGTAGTGATATAAGTTGTAGTAGTAGTAGTAGTAGTAATACAATATGGTAGAACAATTAACTTGCACATGAGTAAAATGAATATAAAAGCTATTACTTGGTTAACATAAAAATAGGTTAGACAAATATTTGTTGGAGGCTGAATAGAGAAGGCCTGTTTCAGTGTTCATTCTCTGTAATGTGCTTGTGTAGTATCAACAGGAGAGACAATGTGATGGCAGGGTTTACTGTTTTCAGGAGGATTCTTGCTAAGACTTCAGAGATGGTGAAGCTGCCTTTGTTTTATTTAATTGTATTAGAAACAGCAATTAGTGCTGATTCAAGGCACTTGCATATGCAGAAATTAGTTTCTTTGATCACTAATTGGGCGTTCCTGAATTTCTTGAGATGAATGGTGGAATTTCGGTGTTGTACACAAGCATTGTTCAAGTTATCGTTCCTACATGCATAAATGTGTTCATTGAGGCGGGTGTCGAGGTTTCTTGCTGTTTCACTTACATAAATCTTGTCGCAGCCTCCATAGGGTATAGTGAAACCCCCGTGTTGACTGGTTCGTGATGCTTTGATTTTGGCCTGGTTAGATCCTTTATTGAAGCGCTGGAAGCGATGGCAGCTCTGGTGTTAGCTTGTGAAAGTACTTTAGAAACATTCAGTGCAACCTGGCTGTTGGGAAGAATTATAACTTTGTTAGGAGTGGTGTTGCTGCTTTGAGAATTTGAGTTCTTGAATTGAATGTCATTATTATTATTATTATCACACTGGCCGATTCCCACCAAGGCAGGGTGGCCCGAAAAAGAAAAACTTTCACCATCATTCACTCCATCACTGTCTTGCCAGAAGGGTGCTTTACACTACAGTTTTTAAACTGCAACATTACCACCCCTCCTTCAGAGTGCAGGCACTGTACTTCCCATCTCCAGGACTCAAGTCCGGCCTGCCGGTTTCCCTGAACCCCTTCATAAATGTTACTTTGCTCACACTCCAACAGCACGTCAAGTATTAAAAACCACTTGTCTCCATTCACTCCTATCAAACACGCTCACGCATGCCTGCTGGAAGTCCAAGCCCCTCGCACACAAAACCTCCTTTACCCCCTCTCTCCAACCTTTCCTAGGCCGAACCCTACCCCGCCTTCCTTCCACTACAGATTGATACACTCTTGAAGCCATTCTGTTTCGCTCCATTCTCTCTACATGTCCGAACCACCTCAACAACCCTTCCTCAGCCCTCTGGACAACAGTTTTGGTAATCCCGCACCTCCTCCTAACTTCCAAACTACGAATTCTCTGCATTATATTCACACCACACATTGCCCTCAGACATGACATCTCCACTGCCTCCAGCCTTCTCCTCGCTGCAACATTCATCACCCATGCTTCACACCCATATAAGAGCGTTGGTAAAACTGTACTCTCATACATTCCCCTCTTTGCCTCTAAGGACAAAGTTCTTTGTCTCTACAGACTCCTAAGTGCACCACTCACTCTTTTCCCCTCATCAATTCTATGATTCACCTCATCTTTTATAGACCCATCCGCTGACACGTCCACTCCCAAATATCTGAATACATTCACCTCCTCCATACTCTCTCCCTCCAATCTGATATTCAATCTTTCATCACCTAATCTTTTTGTTATCCTCATAACCTTACCCTTTCCTGTATTCACCTTTAATTTTCTTCTTTTGCACACCCTACCAAATTCATCCACCAATCTCTGCAACTTCTCTTCAGAATCTCCCAAGAGCACATTGTCATCAGCAAAGAGCAGCTGTGACAACTCCCACTTTGTGTGTGATTCTTTATCTTTTAACTCCACGCCTCTTGCCAAGACCCTCGCATTTACTTCTCTTACAACCCCATCTATAAATATATTAAACAACCACGGTGACATCACATATCCTTGTCTAAGGCCTACTTTTACTGGGAAATAATTTTCCTCCTTCCTACACACTCTAACTTGAGCCTCACTAGCCTCGTAAAAACTCTTCACTGCTTTCAGTAACCTACCTCCTACACCATACACTTGCAACATCTGCCACATTGCCCCCCTATCCACCCTGTCATACGCCTTTTCCAATTCCATAAATGCCACAAAGACCTCTTTAGCCTTATCTAAATACTGTTCACTTATATGTTTCACTGTAAACACCTGGTCCACACACCCCCTACCTTTCCTAAAGCCTCCTTGTTCATCTGCTATCCTATTCTCCATCTTACTCTTAATTCTTTCAATAATAACTCTACCATACACTTTACCAGGTATACTCAGCAGACTTATCCCCCTATAATTTTTGCACTCTCTTTTATCCCCTTTGCCTTTATACAAAGGAACTATGCATGCTCTCTGCCAATCCCTAGGTACCTTACCCTCTTCCATACATTTATTAAATAATTGCACCAACCACTCCAAAAACTATATCCCCACCTGCTTTTAACATTTCTATCTTTATCCCATCAATCCCGGCTGCCTTACCCCCTTTCATTTTACCTACTGCCTCACGAACTTCCCCCACACTCACAACTGACTCTTCCTCACTCCTACAAGATGTTATTCCTCCTTGTCCTATACACGAAATCACAGCTTCCCTATCTTCATCAACATTTAACAATTCCTCAAAATATTCCCTCCATCTTCCCAATACCTCTAACTCTCCATTTAATAACTCTCCTCTCCTATTTTTAACTGACAAATCCATTTGTTCTCTAGACTTTCTTAACTTGTTAATCTCACTCCAAAACTTTTTCTTATTTTCAACAAAATTTGTTGATAACATCTCACCCACTCTCTCATTTGCTCTCTTTTTACATTGCTTCACCACTCTCTTAACCTCTCTCTTTTTCTCCATATACTCTTCCCTCCTTGCATCACTTCTACTTTGTAAAAACTTCTCATATGCTAACTTTTTCTCCCTTACTACTCTCTTTACATCATCATTCCACCAATCGCTCCTCTTCCCTCCCGCACCCACTTTCCTGTAACCACAAACTTCTGCTGAACACTCTAACACTACATTTTTAAACCTACCCCATACCTCTTCGACCCCATTGCCTATGCTCTCATTAGCCCATCTATCCTCCAATAGCTGTTTATATCTTACCCTAACGGCCTCCTCTTTTAGTTTATAAACCTTCACCTCTCTCTTCCCTGATGCTTCTATTCTCCTTGTATCCCATCTACCTTTTACTCTCAGTGTAGCTACAACTAAAAAGTGATCTGATATATCTGTGGCCCCTCTATAAACATGTACATCCTGAAGTCTACTCAACAGTCTTTTATCTACCAATAAATGTCATCTGATGTTAAAAAAAATTGTTCCTATAAACCCACTAGACTATATTATTTTTTTTTTTTTTTTTTTTTTTTTCAACAAGTCGGCCGTCTCCCACCGAGGCAGGGTGACCCAAAAAAGAAAGAAAATCCCCAAAAAGAAAATACTTTCATCATCATTCAACACTTTCACCACACTCGCACATTATCACTGTTTTTGCAGAGGTGCTCAGAATACAACAGTCTAGAAGCATAAACATATAAAGATACACAACATATCCCTCCAAACTGCCAATATCCCAAACCCCTCCTTTAAAGTGCAGGCACTGTACTTCCCATTTCCAGGGCTCAAGTCCGACTATATGAAAATAACCGGTATATTATTATTATTATTATTATTATTATTATAATCAAGGGGGAAGTGCTAAACCCATAGGATTATACAGCACCTGGGGGGGGAATGTGGAAGGCATTTGGGCTTAATTCGGAAAACTGGAACACAGATCCAATTCCCTAAATCAAGAGCCCCTCACCAACATCAAGGAACCTTCTGTGAGGGGCACTAGACTATAACCCAAATAATTTTTCTTATATTCATGTACATTGATATGCAGTAGACCATTATATTACACAGATTTAGTTGCCACGTTTTGGTTATTGCACTATTGAAAAATCGTGGCACAGTTTTATACAACACTTTGTAAAATTGACTTTACATGGTTCCGTTTGTGAGCACGAAAAAAAATTTCCCCAGCTCAAGCTGCCGTTTTGTTGTGGGTCAGCAGGGAAGACCTCCCGCCATCCCTGCCACCTGATACACCCGCTACCCCAATCCCAGCCTTCATGAGCACGTGTCCAGTACAAATGCTACCTAGGAGCTACCCGTGTTTGTGAATTGTGCTTTGATCTTTTAATTGCTATATCGTGTATCTGCCAGGCAATCATGGCACCCAGTAGGCATACCAGTGTTGCTGAAAGTGGCAAGAAAAGATATAAGCATTTAAGTCTTAGAGTTAAAGAAAAAAATAGAGATATTAGACAAAAGATAGCCTGTGGCCATAATGAAACATCATTTTGTACAATTAAAAAGAATGAATGTGGGGCAGAAGTTTGTGGTTATAGGAGGGTGGGGGCAGGAGGAAAGAGGAGTGATTGGTGGAATGATGAAGTAAAGGGTGTGATAAAAGAGAAAAAGGTAGCTTACGAGAGGTTTTTGCAAAGCAGAAGTGTTATAAGAAGAGCAGAGTATATGGAGAGTAAAAGAAAGGTGAAGAGAGTGGTGAGAGAGTGCAAAAGGAGAGCAGATGAAAGAGTGGGAGAGGCACTATCAAGAAATTTTAATGAAAATAAGAAAAATTTTTGGAGTGAGTTAAACAAGTTAAGAAAGCCTAGGGAAAGCATGGATTTGTCTGTGAAAAACAGAGTAGGGGAGTTAGTAGATGGGGAGAGGGAGGTATTAGGTAGATGGCGAGAATATTTTGAGGAACTTTTAAATGTTGAGGAAGAAAGGGAGGCGGTAATTTCATGCACTGGCCAGGGAGGTATACCATCTTTTAGGAGTGAAGAAGAGCAGAATGTAAGTGTGGTGGAGGTACATGAGGCATTACGTAGAATGAAAGGGGGTAAAGCAGCTGGAACTGATGGGATCATGACAGAAATGTTAAAAGCAGGGGGGGATATAGTGTTGGAGTGGTTGGTACTTTTGTTTAATAAATATATGAAAGAGGGGAAGGTACCTAGGGATTGGCGGAGAGCATGTATAGTCCCTTTATATAAAGGGAAAGGGGACAAAAGAGATTGTAAGAATTATAGAGGAATAAGTTTACTGAGTATACCAGGAAAAGTATACGGTAGAGTTATAATTGAAAGAATTAGAGGTAAGACAGAATGTAGAATTGCGGATGAGCAAAGAGGCTTCAGAGTGGGTAGGGGATGTGTAGATCAAGTGTTTACATTGAAGCATATATGTGAACAGTATTTAGATAAAGGTAGGGAAGTTTTTATTGCATTTATGGATTTAGAAAAGGCATATGATAGAGTGGATAGAGGAGCAATGTGGCAGATGTTGCAAGTATATGGAATAGGTGGTAAGTTACTAAATGCTGTAAAGAGCTTTTATGAGGATAGTGAGGCTCAGCTTAGGGTGTGTAGAAGAGAGGGAGAATACTTCCCAGTAAAAGTAGGTCTTAGACAGGGATGTGTAATGTCACCATGGTTGTTTAATATATTTATAGATGGGGTTGTAAAAGAAGTAAATGCTAGGGTGTTCGGGAGAGGGGTGGGATTAAATTATGGGGAATCAAATTCAAAATGGGAATTGACACAGTTACTTTTTGCTGATGATACTGTGCTTATGGGAGATTCTAAAGAAAAATTGCAAAGGTTAGTGGATGAGTTTGAGAATGTGTGTAAAGGTAGAAAGTTGAAAGTGAACATAGAAAAGAGTAAGGTGATGAGGGTATCAAATGATTTAGATAAAGAAAAATTGGATATCAAATTGGGGAGGAGGAGTATGGAAGAAGTGAATGTTTTCAGATACTTGGGAGTTGACGTGTCGGCGGATGGATTTATGAAGGATGAGGTTAATCATAGAATTGATGAGGGAAAAAAGGTGAGTGGTGCGTTGAGGTATATGTGGAGTCAAAAAACGTTATCTATGGAGGCAAAGAAGGGAATGTATGAAAGTATAGTAGTACCAACACTCTTATATGGATGTGAAGCTTGGGTGGTAAATGCAGCAGCGAGGAGACGGTTGGAGGCAGTGGAGATGTCCTGTCTAAGGGCAATGTGTGGTGTAAATATTATGCAGAAAATTCGGAGTGTGGAAATTAGGAGAAGGTGTGGAGTTATTAAAAGCATTAGTCAGAGGGCAGAAGAGGGGTTGTTGAGGTGGTTTGGTCATTTAGAGAGAATGGATCAAAGTAGAATGACATGGAGAGCATATAAATCTATAGGGGAAGGATAGAGGGGTAGGGGTCGTCCTCGAAAGGGTTGGAAAGAGGGGGTAAAGGTGGTTTTGTGGGCGATGGGCTTGGACTTCCAGCAAGCGTGCATGAGCGTGTTAGATAGGAGTGAATGGAGACGAATGATACTTGGGACCTGACGATCTGTTGGAGTGTGAGCAGGGTAATATTTAGTGAAGGGATTCAGGGAAACCGGTTATTTTCATATAGTCGGACTTGAGTCCTGGAAATGGGAAGTACAATGCCTGCACTTTAAAGGAGGGGTTTGGGATATTGGCAGTTTGGAGGGATATGTTGTGTATCTTTATATGTATATGCTTCTAAACTGTTGTATTCTGAGCACCTCTGCAAAAGCAGTGATAATGTGTGAGTGTGGTGAAAGTGTTGAATGATGATGAAAGTATTTCCTTTTTGGGGATTTTCTTTCTTTTTTGGGTCACCCTGCCTCGGTGGAAGACGACCGACTTGTTGAAAAAAAAAAAAAAAAAAAAGAATGAGGTAAATATATGAGTTTGTGTAATGAATAACTGACTGAGTGACTTGACTGACTGACTTGATTGACTTACTTGACTGAATTTGCTGACTGATTTGACTGACTGACTTTAGTGACATTTACTGACTGAATTAAGTAACTGACTTACTGGCTGACCGACTTAGTGACTGACTGACTTTACTGACTTAAAGTTAGACTTCTTCACTGAAGAGGACACTTGACAGTGGTCTGAAACGGTGTCTAGAGCAGCTGATGCTTTACCGTCAGCTGTATAACATAATACATCACAACAATGAACAACAATTACATATTCACTTTTATTTTTGTAAGATCTGGAGGTCTAAAAAAAGTTGTTTGGCTTTTTTGGGGCTCCCCGAACATAGCCTTATTTTTCCCATAAGTTCTTCAGTTTATCTAACACGGATTTATCTAACATGGCGTTATCAGGAACGTAACTACCGTGTAATGTAATGGTCTACTGTAGTACTTAATTTACTTGCATATGCATGCATTTATTATATACAGTGGACCCTCACCTAACAATATTAATCCGTTCCTGAGAGCTCATTATTAGCCGAAATTATCGTTAGCCAAATTAATTTTCCCCATAAGAAATAATGGAAATCAAATTAATCTGTTCCTGATACCCCCAAAGTATGAAAAAAAAATTTTACCAGATGAAATATACATTTTTATACACCCAAAAATGAAGACATGCACAATTACCACTACTGAATAAAGAATACATGACACTTACCTTTATTGAAGATCTGGTGATGATTGATGGGATGGGAGGAGGGGAGATGGTGGAAGTTGGTATTGTTTGGAAGGGGAATCCCCTTCCATGAGGACTTGAGGTAGCAAGTCCTTTTCTGGGATTACTTCCCTTCTTCTTTTAATGCCACTAGGACCAGCTTGAGAGTCACTGGACCTCTGTTGCATAACAAATCTGTCCATGGAGCTCTGTACCTCGCGTTCCTTTAAGATTTGCCTAAAAGGGGCTACAACATTGTCATTGTAATAGTTACCAGCACGGCTTGCAATGGCTGTGTCAGGGTGATTTTCACCTGTAAAGGTTTGCAGTTCAACCCACTTTGCAAACATTTCCTTAATCTTTTTTTTCAATTCCATACTAATTCTTGCCCTTTTTAGAAGCTTTCTTGGGGTCCATTGTGACTTATTTTGCAGTTATAAGCACTAAAAACACTGGGATAATGTGAAATGTACCGAATGTATGCGTAGATGCGACCGCACTGGCTGGCTTGTAAACACTGGCATCCACGGGGTAGCGTGGACAGGTCCCGGACGAATCACGTTGGGCGAGTTTTTTATCATTAGGCGGGGCAAAATTTTTACGCTCAAACACTTCGTTAGGTGGATTTAACATTATGCAATGCATTTGTTAGGCAAGGGTCCACTGTACTCATTGAATCAATCTTATTTGTATACATTTATATATTTCCCTTGTAGTCAAATCAAATCAAATCAAAGTTTATTCTCTACAAGGATTACAATGCAGGGTTTACAGATTTTGGTTATTGTGTGGTTTACATGTGATAAAATACTAATTACAGAGGGGGCCACTAGAACACCTAGCAAGGCTAGGTATTTTGGGCAAACTTAGATTAATTCTTAACCCTAAATTATTACAAATTGTGGAGTAAGTTGACTAAATACTAAGTGACTAAATACTAGTTTGTGAGTTTAGCAATGTGAATGCTTTTGTTTTGGCACAATACATAGTTTCTATATTGGAGTATCACTGGCAAACTTGTGACTAGTTAGGAATCATTATTTTAAGATTATTTTAAGATTAAGTCTTAAGTTAGGCTTAAGCTTGCCTGAAATTTTATGTATAACCATGGGCTTTCTACATGTATTATCAAATGTCACCAATTTCTGTAAAAACAGTGTATCATATGGAAATAAACTTAGAATTTGAAGGATGGTGCACATGTCATAGATTCATTCAGTTCAAGACAATGAGACAAAGACATAGGCTTGTACACTGAATGATCCTCAATGTGTTACAGTGAAAATAATGAAGAATAGGTCATTACAGCTAAATAAAACAGAACATTTACTAAATACAGTGGTACCCCGAGTTTCGAACTTTCTTCGTTGCAGAAGGCTGTTCAAGTGCTGTTACCGAATGAATTTTTTCCCATGAGGAATAATATAAAATGGATTAGTCTGTTTCAGATCCCCAAAAATACACATACAAAAGCACTTACAATAATACACTTACATAATTGGTCGAGTTGAGAGCGGTTTGAAACTCGAGGTACCACTGTATGTGGATTGTAAAGCAAACAAAGAAAGGTGTTCCACTTGATGGCCTTATTAGGGAAAAAGCTTTATCATACTGTTAACCCGTAAACGGTCCAAACGTATATATACGTTCACTACCCCAGTGCCCCAAATATTTTGAAAAATAAAAAAAATCGTTTTTTTTTTTTATTGAAAAAAAAAGCACATTTTTCTAAGTGTTATAGGATAAAAAAAATTTAGAGTCAGTACTTACCGAGATATGAGCCCACAAAGTTGGCACTTGGGATCACCTGATGGCAACATGGAGCACTGCCGCTTGCAAAAGTGTTGCTGCTATACCTTTTTTTCTATTTTTCATATTATTTTACATAATTTTCATGTTCTGATAATTACAACTTATAGTAGTTCTTGTCATTTCATAACCAATCTTTGTTCTGACACTAGTATTAGGTACTGAATTTGTACTCACATTGCCACAAACACACTGACAGGTGGACATTTATACCTGCCTTGGCCATTTACTATTGTCTTGGAATATATACGAAGTATATGTCCCAGCAATATTTTGGATATATGGATGTATGTATATAATAGTAATGAGGATGAGGAGGAGAAGGAGGAGGAGAAGAAGGAGGAGGAGGAGGAGAAGAAGAAAAATACATAATAATAATAATAAAATAATAAGTTCCCTTGAAGCATGAAAAACAAAGTCCACCCCTGACAGTGACATGATAAGATGAGATAACATCTGATAAGAACTGACGTTTGATGAGCATACACGAGGGTGGGGGAGGGTGCAGCAAATAAGAAAAGATTAGAGGTGATGTTAGATGAGCATCGCCCTCCTTTGTTTTCGCTGGTACACAAACATATCTGTCTGTTTGTCAAGCTCCCTGTCTGTCTGTCTATCCATCTAGCTGTCTCAGAGAGAGAGCCACAAGACTGTGTCATCACCTTTACTCACATCTTCAAGCAGAGTATAGCACTTTGTCTGGATTTTTTGGGTTATCCTAGGTAATTTACACAATGTATATGTGTATTTATGTGTACCTGTGAGGCAGAGATAGACAAGCAGATAGACAGGGATAGACAGAGACAAAGACAGACAGAGATAGAGAGACAGAGATAGACGTAGATGCAGACAGACAAGCGGAGATAGAGCCAGGCCGCCAGCAGCTGGCCAGCCACACAGCTGGCCACCATGCAGCTGGCCAGCTAGCCAGCCAATCAGTCAGTCAGTCAGTCATCCAGCCAGGCAGCCAGCCAGCCAGCCTGCCAGCCAGCCAGAATTGTTTCTCTTGACTTAGGGCATAGGTTATAAGACATTCTGAAAGGGTGTTGCACAAATATTGCACATGGGTTATTATCGAGGTTTTTTGATATTTCCTCTACCACTTGCAGCCACATCCACCTCAAAGCCACTAAACTCAGGGTCAAAAATCACTTTCCTCTTAAAATGGGAGTGTTAATACTACATGACATCAGTGAATCCCAGGTGTTTGCTGTGCTGTTTGCTCTAGCTGGCACTCATTTGAACTGGTGCTCCCACAGGGTACTAAGTGGTCCCAGATTTTTTTTAATACCATGCACACTGAGTGTTAGGACCCATTCTATGCTGACAAGGCATCTCAGGCCAATCGTGCCAGATTTGAAGGCAGGAAAAATAAAACGTATATAGTATACGTTTGGGGCACTAGCGGTAAAAACGTACATATACATTTGGACCGTTTACGGGTTAAACAGTGGGTGAGTAGGAGGAAGGACATACCTAAAACAAGGGCGCATTTAGTGCTGTATAAAAAATTGTGGAGTAAAATTAACCCATAACATTTGGCAGAATACGTGAGCCATATCTTCTCTGTGAATGTATAGGCTATATACTGCATAGCTATTGGAATTACAAGAGACCACATTTAATGGTCTCTTGTAATTCCAATAGCTTGTCTAAATGTAGGGAAAACATTAAACATTTATTAATGATAGACAAAAAAAAATATTTGAGTATGCTTGAAGTGATCATTTTTATTTCAGACTTGTCTTACGATGGTACTGGAAATGAAGTACACTTCTGGGTGGGTGTTGGTCCTCAGCCACACTCTAAAGGCATAAAGATTCCTGATGAGCATGGATAGTAAGTTATTTTTAGTACTGTATTATCTTATTGAAAAAGATCTGTCAACCATAACATTGTGCACAAATTTTCAGCAGTCTTTTCTCTCATTGAAAATGTCATATTCTATAAAGTATAAATAAATTCCTTAGTCCTCAGTGACTTACATACTCTCATGTACTTCACAGTAAAATTACATTAAACATACATAGGTGTTAGAATGTTGGAACATGAAAAATATTTAAATTTACTTTATTTTTCCCCCTTTCAACAAATTGGCCATTTCCCACTGAGGTAGGTTGACCTAAAAAGAAAAACTAAAGTTTCTCTCTTAAATTCAGTAATGTATGCAGGAGAAGGGGTTACTAGCCTCTTGCTCCTGGCATTTTAGTCACCTCTTACGACATGCATGGCATATGGAGGAAGAATTCTGTATCACTTCCCCATGGAGATAAGTGGAAATAAACAAGAGCAAGAATAGTTTTAAAAATGCAGTATTAGAATGTGGGGCAGAAGTTTGTGGTTATAGGAGGGTGGGTGCAGGAGGAAAGAGGAGTGATTGGTGGAATGATGAAGTAAAGGGTGTGATAAAAGAGAAAAAGTTAGCTTATGAGAGGTTTTTACAAAGAAGTGTTATAAGAAGAGTAGAATATATAGAGAGTAAAAGAAAGGTAAAGAGAGAGGTGAGAGAGTGCAAAAGGAGAGCAGATGATAGAGTGGGAGAGGCACTGTCAAGAAATTTTAATGAAAATAAGAAAAAATTTTGGAGTGAGTTAAACAAGTTAAGAAAGCCTAGAGAACGAATGGATTTGTCACTTAAAAACAGAGTAGGGGAGTTAGTAGATGGGGAGAGGGAGGTTTTGGGTAGATGGCGAGAATATTTTGAGGAACTTTTAAATGTCGACGAAGAAAGGGAAGCGGTAATTTCATGCACTGGCCAGGGAGGTATACCATCTTTTAGGAGTGAAGAAGAGCAGGATGTGAGTGGGGGGGAGGTGCATGAGGCATTATGTAGAATGAAAGGGGGTAAAGCAGCTGGAACTGACAGGATCATGACAGAAATGTTAAAAGCAGGGGGGGGGGGGGATATAGTGTTGGAGTGGTTGGTATTTTTGTTTAATAAATGTATGAAAGAGGGGAAGGTACCTAGGGATTGGCAGAGAGCATGTATAGTCCATTTATGTAAAGGGAAGGGGGACAAGTTTACTGAGGAATAAGTTTACTGAGTATACCAGGAAAAGTGTACTGTAGGGTTATAATTGAAAGAATTAGAGGTAAGACAGAATGTAGGATTGTGGATGAGCAAGGAGGTTTCAGAGTGGGTAGGGGATGTGTAGATCAAGTGTTTACATTGAAGCATATATGTGAACAGTATTTAGATAAAGGTAAGGAAGTTTTTATTGCATTTATTGCATTAATGATAGAGTGGATAGGGGAGCAATGTGGCAGATGTTGCAAGTATATGAAATAGGTGGTAAGTTACTAAATGCTGTAAAGAGTTTTTATGAGGATAGTGAGGCTCAGGTTAGGGTGTGTAGAAGAGAGGGAGACTACTTCCCGGTAAAAGTAGGTCTTAGACAGGGATATGTAATGTCACCACGGTTGTTTAATATATTTATAGATGGGGTTGTAAAAGAAGTAAATGCTAGAGTGTTCAGGAGAGGGGTGGGATTAAATTATGGGGAATCAAATACAAATGGGAATTGACACAGTTACTTTTTGCTGATGATACTGTGCTTATGGGAGATTCTAAAGAAAAATTGCAAAGGTTAGTGGATGAGTTTGGGAGTAAGGTGATGAGGGTATCAAATGATTTAGATAAAGAAAAATTGGATGTCAAATTGGGGAGGAGGAGTATGGAAGAAGTGAATGTTTTCAGATACTTGAGTTGATGTGTCAGCAGATAGAATTATGAAGGATGAGGTTAATCATAGAATTGATGAGATAAAAAAAGGTGAGTGGTTGTTATGCGCCCCTACTTCACTCCATTATATACAAAAATAAAAGGCCTGGTTAAAATAAGTTTTATAATATATCGCGAACCACTTTATTACTAGCTAGATAAAGCAGGTTCGACTATATATTATTATCGGGTACAGTATGAATCATCAAAAGTACTCTCGTTGTATTATATTGTATTATATCTTTCCCCATGATTATTACAATTATAATATATTATATTATTATTAGGTTAGGTATTACAAATGTGTAACCACTACTGTACTGACCAATTGGTGGTTCTAGAATTGACGCCACGCGTCGCCTTCTGGCAGAGCTGAAGTCATACTATGGAGTAGTTGAGCGAGTCAGTCAGCTCCTAGCTCTGACTCGGTACGGGTCTTCAACCCAAAGCTCCTAGCTTAAACTTAAACTTTAAACCAAGTCTATTGTCTTGCCTTTGCCATTAATTTCCTGTAGTCTGGTAATTCATGCCACTTATGAAAGATAACTATTTCGTTACCCCAGACCTTTCTAAGAGTTAAATGGTGAGATTAGTAGATTATTAATTGAAATTATTGTATCATACTCTGTTAATGAGAATTTGAACGTAAGATTGGATTTCTTGCTGTATAGTATTTCATTTATAATTGCTTGTGGTTATTTTAATTCACTAACCAAATACCAATGAAACTAAATGATTGGTAATAAAATAAAACTAACAAAAAAAATGGACTTATTTGTGCCCCTATTGTTACGGTGAAGATTAAGTCGTAACAGTGGTGCATTGAGGTATATGTGGAGACAAAAAACGTTATTTATGGAGGCAAAGAAGGGAATGTATGAAAGTATAGTAGTACCAACACTCTTATATGGGTGTGAAGCTTGGGTTGTGAATGCAGCAGTGAGGAGGCAGTTGGAGGCAGTGGAGATGTCCTGTCTAGCGGCAATGTGTGGTGTAAATATTATGCAGAAAATACGGAGTGTGGAAATTAGGAGATGTGGAGCTAATAAAAGTATTAGTCAGAGGGCTGAAGAGAGGTTGTTGAGGTGGTTTGGTCATTTAGAGAGAATGGATCAAAGTAGAATGACATGGAGAGCATTTAAATCTGTAGGAGAAGGAAGGTGGGGTAGGGGTCATCCTCGAAAAGGTTGGAAGGGGTAAGGGAGGTTTTGTGGGCAAGGGGCTTGGACTTCCAGCAAGCATGCATGAGCGTGTTCGATAGGAGTGAATGGAGACGAATGGTATTTGGGACCTGATGATCTGTTGGAATGTGAGCAGGGTAATATTTAGTGAAGGGATTCAGGGAAACCAGTTATTTTTATATAGCCGAACTTGAGTCCTGGAAATGGGAAGTACAGTGCCTGCACTCTATAGGAGGGGTTTCAGGATATTAGCAGTTTGGAGGGATATGTTGTGTCTCTTTATACACTTGAAGTTCCTGAACCTGTACTCCCTGGAATGCAGGCAGGAGAGATACACGATTATGTACACCTGGAAAATCCTAGAGGGACTAGTACCAAACTTGCACACGAAAATCACTCACAACAAAAGCAAAAGACTCGGTGGACAATGCAACATCCCCCCAATGAAAAGCAGGTGTGTCACTAGCACGTTAAGAGACAATACAGTAAGTGTCAGGGGCCCGAGACTGCTCAACTGCCTCCCAGCATACATAAGGGGGATTACCAATGGACCCCTGGCTGTCTTCAAGCAGGCACTGGACAAGCACCTAAAGTCGGTACCTGACCAGCGGGGCTGTGGCTCGTACATTGGATTGCATGCAGCCAGCAGTAACAGCCTGGTTGATCAGGCGCTGATACACCATGAGGCCTGGTCACAGACCGGGCCGCGGGGGAGTTGACCCCCGGAACTCTCTCCAGGTACAGTGGTCCCTCGTTTTTCGTAATTAATCCGTTCCTGGAGGAGCTACTATAAACGAAATTTACGATTTGCGAATCAATTTTCCCCATAAGAAATAATGTAAATACAATTAATCCGTTCCTTACACCCAGAAATATTAAAACAAAAAATTTTTTTACATGAAATGTACATTTTTTTTTTTTTTTTTTTTTCAACAAGTCGGTCGTCTCCCACCGAGGCAGGGTGACCCAAAAAAGAAAGAAAATCCCCAAAAAGAAAATACTTTCATCATCATTCAACACTTTCACCACACTCACACATTATCACTGCTTTTACAGAGGTGCCCAGAATACAACAGTTTAGAAGCATATACGTATAAAGATACACAACATATCCCTCCAAACTGCCAATATCCCAAACCACTCCTTTAAAGTGAAGGCATTGTACTTCCATTTCCAGGACTCAAGTCCGACTATATGAAAATAACCGGTTTCCCTGAATCCCTTCACTAAATATTACCCTGCTCACACTCCAACAGATCGTCAGGTCCAAAGTATCATTCGTCTCCATTCACTCCTATCTAACACGCTCATGCACGCTTGCTGGAAGTCCGAGCCCCTCGCCCACAAAACCTCCTTTACCCCCTCTTTCCAACCCTTTCGAGGACGACCCCTACCCCTCTTTCCTTCCCCTATAGATTTATATGCTTTCCATGTCATTCTACTTTGATCCATTCTCTCTAAATGACCAAACCACCTCAACAACCCCTCTTCTGCCCTCTGACTAATGCTTTTATTAACTCCACACCTTCTCCTAATTTCCACACTCCGAATTTTCTGCATAATATTTACACCACACATTGCCCTTAGACAGGACATCTCCACTGCCTCCAACCGTCTCCTCGCTGCTGCATTTACCACCTAAGCTTCACATCCATATAAGAGTGTTGGTACTACTATACTTTCATACATTCCCTTCTTTGCCTCCATAGATAACGTTTTTTGACTCCACATATACCTCAACGCACCACTCACCTTTTTTCCCTCATCAATTCTATGATTACCCTCATCCTTCATAAATCCATCCGCCGACACGTCAACTCCCAAGTACGTATCTGAAAACATTCACTTCTTCCATACTCCTCCTCCCCAATTTGATATCCAATTTTTCTTTATCTGAATCATTTGATACCCTCATCACCTTACTCTTTTCTATGTTCACTTTCAACTTTCTACCTTTACACACATTCTCAAACTCATCCACTAACGTTTGCAATTTTTCTTTAGAATCTCCCATAAGCACAGTATCATCAGCAAAAAGTAACTGTGTCAATTCCCATTTTGAATTTGATTCCCCATAATTTAATCCTACCCCTCTCCCGAACACCCTAGCATTTACTTCTTTTACAACCCCATCTATAAATATATTAAACAACCATGGTGACATTACACATCCCTGTCTAAGACCTACTTTTACCGGGAAGTATTCTCCCTCTCTTCTACACACCCAAACCTGAGCCTCACTATCCTCATAAAAGCTCTTTACAGCATTTAGTAACTTACCACCTATTCCATAAACTTGCAACATCTGCAGTGTCTGACAGGATTGTAGATGAATGGTTCAGAGAACCGACACGTTGATAAATTAGACACGTGTGGACTGATGAAGCCACTGTGTGGCGAAATGTTTCCTCAATAAAGATAGCCAAGAGTTGCACATGTGTCTGATTTATCAACATATATGCTTGTACATGCATGTATAGTGTAACCCAAGTGTAAGTAGAAGTAGCAAGATGTGCCTGAAACCTTGCATGTCTATGAGACGGAAAAAAGACACCAGCAATCCTACCATCATGTAAAACAATTACAGGTTTCCATTTCACACTCATTTGGCAGGACAGTAGTACCTCCCTGGGTGGTTGCTGTCTACCAACCCACTGCCTAGGAAATTTATCTTTATAGTTAGAAAAAGAAAACTGCTATAGATATATGACACAGAGAACTTATCATGGCTGACCACTTCTTTTAACACAAAATCACAGGAATTCTGTACATGAATCCAGGCCATTAGCAGTTGTGATTAAAGATAAAGATTTTATTTCTCTGCCAAGGTTACAATGTGTAATTACAGTTTTGATTTGTTAAGTACAAAGAAAGCCACTACATGTATCATGCCAGCATTTTGGGCAAGCTAATCCTAATACTTAAAAACTACTTAAGTCTAGACAGGATATGAGTGGTTAATATTTAATTATTCATTATTTTATCCTATGAATAATGTTATGTTGTTTTCCCTTTTTACTTTGATGGTACAGTTCTCATTACATGTTCCAGTGTGGGGTAGCTTACATAAAGGCCTTATAAAGTCTAGCATAATACTTACACTTATGATTGGTCATCCTCAGTCACTGAAATCTTTTCACCAACCCTTTCAACAGGTTATTTAAACCACTATTACAAAAATACAGATATTTCTACACAGATATACACAGAATATACAGGTTTAGCATTGCTGCTCCAGCAATCACATGGTCCACCTGCCACATAGTACTCCTCTCCTCTTGATGACCTTAACCTAGTGTTTTGACACACTATAGTCACTCTGGGTATAATGGTTACATCATTCAAGTACAAAACTTACCTCTGGAGCACTCATATCCTGCCCAGACACAAGAAGAACAGAGAAGATGATCCTCCTCAGCTTGAAGCCAAAAGAAGACTGAGGCAGAGAGAGGGCCCAGCTAGGCTCCTCCCATCCATCCACCAAAACAAACAAAAGCCTGTTGACAAGCCCAGTTATTTAGCTACTACAATGTTTTTTTTCCCCATTTCTACACCTTATTTTACTTTTACAAACAGAAATACAAACCTTATAAACTTCTTATTTTAATTGTGCGTGTCTACAGTACAACCTATTACTATATTGAAAAAACAAGGCTTGACTCAACTCTCAGCCATTAGAGGGATCTGCCCTTATGACAGCATTAAAGCAGTTGTGCTCCCTATCAGCTCAATATAATTAGGTATTCCAGAGTAACTGTTACTTAGATGCATAAATATATGTTGGGTCCTATAGCCCCATAACATATAACAAGATATTTTATCTTATGGATAATAATCTTGATGTAGCACATAACTAATAACAATATTACAGATTTTTTTTTTTTTTCAACAAGTCGGCCGTCTCCCACCGAGGCAGGGTGACCCAAAAAAAAAGAAAGAAAATCCCCAAAAAGAAAATGCTTTCATCATCATTCAACACTTTCACCACACTCACACATAATCACTGTTTTTGCAGAAGTGCTCAGAATGCAACAGCTTAGAAGCATATACGTATAAAGATACACAATTATTCCTCCAAACTGCCAATATCCCAAACCCCTCCTTTAAAGTGCAGGCATTGTACTTCCCATTTCCAGGACTCAAGTCCGACTATATGAAAATAACCGGTTTCCCTGAATCCCTTCACTAAATATTACCCTGCTCACACTCCAACAGATCGTCAGGTCCCAAGTACCATTCGTCTCCATTCACTCCTATCTAACACGCTCACGCACGCTTGCTGGAAGTCCAAGCCCCTTGCCCACAAAACCTCCTTTACCCCCCTCTCTCCAACCCTTTCGAGGACGACCCCTACCTCGCCTTCCTTTCCCTATAGATTTATATGCTTTCCATGTCATTCTACTTTGATCCATTCTCTCTAAATGACCAAACCACCTCAACAACCCCTCTTCTGCCCTCTGACTAATACTTTTATTAACTCGACACATTTTCCTAATTTCCACACTCCGAATTTTCTGCATAATATTTACACCACACATTGCCCTTAGACAGGACATCTCCACTGCCTCCAACTGTCTCCTCGCTGCTGCATTTACCACCCAAGCTTCACACCCATATAAGAGTGTTGGTACTACTATACTTTCATACATTCCCTTCTTTGCCTCAATAGATAACGTTTTTTGACTCCACATATACCTCAATGCACCACTCACCTTTTTCCCTCATCAATTCTATGATTAACCTCATCCTTCATAAATCCATCCGCCGACACGTCAACTCCCAAGTATCTGAAAACATTCACTTCTTCCATACTCCTCCTCCCCAATTTGATATCCAATTTTTCTTTATCTAAATCATTTGATACCCTCATCACCTTATTCTTTTCTATGTTCACTTTCAACTTTCTACCTTTACACACATTCCCAAACTCATCCACTAACCTTTGCAATTTTTCTTTAGAATCTCCCATAAGCACAGTATCATCAGCAAAAAGTAACTGTGTTAATTCCCATTTTGAATTTGATTCCCCATAATTTAATCCCACCCCTCCCCCATAATTTAATCCCACCCCTCTCCCGAACACCCTAGCATTAACTTCTTTTACAACCCCATCTATAAATATATTAAACAGCCATGGTGACATTACACATCCCTGTCTAAGACCTACTTTTACCGGGAAGTAGTCTCCCTTTCTTCTACACACCCTAACCTGAGCCTCACTATCCTCATAAAAACTCTTTACAGCATTTAGTAACTTACCACCTATTCCATATACTTGCAACATCTGCCACATTGCTCCTCTATCCACTCTATCATATGCCTTTTCTAAATCCATAAATGCAATAAAAACTTCCCTACCAAGGCAGGTGAAATTGCTGACCTAGAAAATGTACAGAGAACCTTCACGGCGCACATAACGGAGATAAAACACCTCAATTACTGGGAGCGCTTGAGGTTCCTAAAACTGTATTCCCTGGAATGCAGGTGGGAGAGATACATGATTATATACACCTGGAAATCCTAGAGGGACTAGTACAAAACTTGTACACGAAAATCACTCGCTACGAAAGCAAAAGACTTGGCAGACGATGCAACATCCCCCCAATGAAAAGCAGGGGTGTCACTAGCACGATAAGAGACCATACAATAAGTGTCATGGGCCCGAGACTGTTCAACTGCCTCCCAGCATACATAAGGGGGATTACCAACAGACCCCTGGTAGTCTTCAAGCTGGCACTGGACAAATGCTTAAAGTCGGTTCCTGACCAGCCGGGCTGTGGCTCGTACGTTGGTTTGCGTGCAGCCAGCTGCAACAGCCTGGTTGATCAGGCTCTGATCCACCAGGAGGCCTGGTCACAGACCGGGCCGCGGGGGCGTTGACCCCCGGAACTCTCCAGGTAAACTCCAGGTCTACCTTTATCTAAATACTGTTCACATATATGCTTCAATGTAAACACTTCATCTACACATCCCCTACCCACTCTGAAACCTCCTTGCTCATCCGCAATCCTACATTCTGTCTTGCCTCTAATTCTTTCAATTATAACCCTACCGTACACTTTTCCTGGTATACTCAATAAACTTATTCCTCTATAATTTTTACAATCTCTTTTGTCCCCTTTCCCTTTACATAAAGGGACTATACATGCTCTCCACCAATCCCTAGGTACCTTCCCCTCTTTCATACATTTATTAAACAAAAGTACCAACCACTCCAACACTATATCCCCCCTGCTTTTAACATTTCTGTCATGATCCCATCAGTTCCAGCTGCTTTACCCCCTTTCATTCTACGTAATGCCTCGCGTACCTCCCCCACACTTACATTCTGCTCTTCTTCACACCTAAAAGATGGTATACCTCCCTGACCAGTACGTGAAATTACCGCCTCCCTTTCTTCCTCAACATTTAAAAGTTCCTCAAAATATTCTCGCCATTACAGATAATATAATTAATTATGGTATAAACAGCACAATTTTCTTCTTATTCTTTTTAGTAATCTTTACAGGAAAAGGGGTACTAGGGACCTGACGATCTGTTGGAGTGTGAGCAGGGTAATATTTAGTGAAGGGATTCAGGGAAACCGGTTATTTTCATATAGTCGGACTTGAGTCCTGGAAATGGGAAGTACAATGCCTGCACTTTAAAGGAGGAGTTTGGGGTATTGGCAGTTTGGAGGGATATGTTGTGTATCTTTATACGTATATGCTTCTAAGCTGTTGTATTCTGAGCACCTCTGCAAAAACAGTGATTATGTGCGAGTGTGGTGAAAGTGTTGAATGATGATGAAAGCATTTTCTTTTTGGGGATTTTCTTTCTTTTTTGGGTCACCCTGCCTCGGTGGGAGATGGCCGACTTGTTGAAAAAAAAAATAAATAAATAAACAGCACTATTTTAAGTACAGTATGAGTTGCTGTTTTAACCCCTTGACTGTCGTAACCTCAGATCCTGAGGTGTCTCCTGGTGTCAAAAAATTTTCGAAAAAAAAAAAAATTCTTATGAAATGATAATCTTTTCCCAATGGTAATGACACCAAAAGAACGAAATTTGTTGGAAAACCTACAGAATTACGCTCTTGCGAAGTTAGCGACCTCGGCGATATTTACGAATCAGCAATTTTGCCCACTTTGAGCACTATTTTCGGCTAATTCCATTGTTCCAGTCGACCAAACTCATAGCTATTTCTTTAGAACTCCATTTGTTCTATCGATTGAGTACAAGAAACTGCCCATTTACCGATTTCAACTACCCAATAACATGGTCAGAAATTTGCAATTTGGCCAATTTCACGCAAATTAAAAAATATGCCATTTTCAAAATAGGGTCCAGAATGAACAGTGCAGACATTTCTGGCTCTAAAATAATATTTTCTTTGTTCATCAGTCATGTCTCCAAGCCCCTCTGATATTACTCTTGCTTTCTATTTTGAATTTTTATTCAAACAAAAAATAGAAGATTTACTGTTATGCAATATTGTAATAATTGTATAAATAATGTCAACCCATTCATGACTGCATATTAAAATGGGTAGTTGGACATTTATTGGACAATGACATCATTTGTTTACTTTTGAACATCGGCAAAAATCAAACATTTCCCCTACTTTGAGCTCCATTTTAAGGTTCTTTTCATAGTAAAACCAATCAAAATCACCTTTATTTTTATAATATGATTTCCATTCTATCAAATGAGACCTAGAAAATGAGAATAGAGAATACAACCATAAATACTATACGAAAATATTCCACAAAGTCGGCGTTTTAATCCAAAAAATGGTTGGAGTTTTTTTTTTTTTTTCTCATTATGCACTGCATGCTGCAGGATTTTTTTTTATATGGTGCACACTGACCACACAGACCCATTCTCTCACATGTGGGCCTACCAGCTTTCTCCTGCTTGATTTGAAGCCGCTAGAATTTTTGAGTACATGTCAAACACAGTGGCTTGTAAGACGTATATATATGACCGAAACAGTCAAAGGGTTAATAGACTAGAGATATATAATATTTGATCAGTTAATACAGGTTAGATGATTTAGCATAGTGTTAGTTTGGTTAATCTTGAGAGATGAGGTGATCTTTAAGCATAGCCCCAAATTTGTATGTTTGGTTAATGAATTCCAGATCTTCAGGCCCTTTATGTGCATTGCATTTTTGCATGGTGTGAGACAGACACAAGGGATGTCAAAAAAGCATTTTGTGCCCTGTGTTGTGACTGTTTTGTTATAGCTATCGAGGAGAAGTTTGAGTGGAGGGTTTATGTTGGAGTTTAATGTTCTGTATATATAGTAGGCACAGTAGTATGAGTGTATATTTAGTAAATTCAGAGTGGTGGGGTGTGCTGTCTGGCACAAGAGCTGGTGATCATCAACACAGCAGCTTTTTGTTGGGTTATTAATGATGTAAGGTGGTTGGCCATGGTCGATCCTCAAGCACAAATACCATAGGTGAGGTGGAGGTATATTAGAAAGTGGTATAGTGTAAGGAGTGCCATTTGGGGTACATAATACCATATCTTGAAGAAGATGCCTATTGATTTGGAAACTTTCTTAGATATATGCTGGATGTGGGTCTGAAATTTAAGATTACAGTCAAGGTGAAGGCCTTGAAGTTTACCCTCAGTGTGTCTTTGTAATGGAGGAACTATTCATCGAAATATTAAGATGGATATTTAAGATAAATAACAAAAAGGCACAATACCGTGACTGGAACGATACACAAATAACCCGCACATAAAAGAGAGAAGCTTACGACGACGTTTCGGTCCAACTTGGACCATTGTCAATGGTCCAAGTCGGACCGAAACGTCGTCGTAAGCTTCTCTCTTTTATGTGCGGGTTATTTGTGTATGGATATTTAAGGTTCTATTTCCAAACAAAATGAAGAAGGTTTTGTCTCTTTTGAGAGAGTTTGTTGGTCGTCATCCAGGTTGATATTTTTTGCAGCATGTTGTTTACAGTGTCTCTAAGTATAACCAGGTTTGAGTGGGAAAACACATAGACATAAGTAGTGTCATCTGTGAACAAGACTGGTTTAAGGAGTCGAGATGCATTGGGGAGGTCATTGATATAAATAAGAAAGAGGAGGAGGCCAAGGATGCTACCCTGGGGCACTCCAATAATTGCAGGTTGAGTAGCGGAGATAATGCCACATGTGCATACATACATACTGGTGTCTGTTGTTAACCTTTTCGCTGTTAGTGCCGTATACATACGTCTTACGAGCTAGTGTTGGTGACGTATTAATATGCCAAAATTCTAGTGGCTTCAAATCTAGAGAGAAAGCTGGTAGACCTACATGTGAAAGAATGGATCTGTGTGGTCAGTGTGCGCACTATAAAAAAAATCGGGGAGCTAGTGGTGCATTGTGGGAGTCCCATTTCAGTAGGCCTTGTTTACTCCTCGGTGAATTGGGATTGTTCTCTTCCCAAGTGATAGTTCTAACACAGGTGGAAGTGTCAGTGAAGATGAATTTCATGGTTTTGAGAAGTTTGTGACCGAAAGCAATGCCCAGGATACCAGAAATAGTGCTGAAAACCCAGACAGCCATCAACCTAGGTTAACCCCCAAAAAATCAAAGTGACTTATTTCCATATGGGTGGTGGAGAAGACAGCATGCTTGTTGGGGAAGACGGTGTGGATAATGGGTGGTGGTGGTGGTTTTGTAGTGCATAATTTGACACCAGCCATGCTGCTCTCAGCACAACAACAACAAAGGCTGCATTCAACCATCCACGCACAACTTTTCACAAGCTGTAGCAGTTCTAAGAACGTGTCCAGTAACTATATGTGTATATACAGTGGACCCTCGACCAGCGACATTAATTCGTTCCAGAGAGCTTGTCCTTAGCCGAATTTATCGTTAGCCAAATTAATTTTCCCCACAAAGAAAACAATGAGACATGCACAATAACCACATAAATAAATGCTAAAATGACACTTACCTTTATTGAAGAGTATTGATGGGTGATGAGACACTGTTTTTCTAGAACACTCTGGAATTTTCATTGATACATGAGTAAAGGCTTTGCTTTGCAATTCCCACTAGCATTACAACAAAACATGAGAGTTAGTCTGTCTTTCATAGGCTTGTGTCCTGGAAGTGCCTTTTCCTCCTGAGTAATGTAGGTCCTGTTTGGCATTTTCTTCCAGAACAGGCCTGTTTCGTCACAATTGAACACTTGATGGAGTTGGAATTTTTCAGCTTCACCATGCCTTAATCACACTGTGTATGCCACTACGATTCGTAAATTTCTCAAACCAACCTTTGCTGGCTTTACATTCACCAATGTGAGCACTAGTTCCAGCATTTTCCCTGTTCACCTGGATGTTAGTCGACTGGTGTGGGTCGCATCCTGGGGGACAAGATTAAGGACCCCAATGGAAATAAGTTAGACAGTCCTCGATGACGCACTGACTTTCTTGGGTTATCCTGGGTGGCTAACCATCTGGGGTTAATTGTTTCTCAGTGATTGTTTCTCGTTAAACGACACCAACGACTCTCTCTCCACATCTTCGAGTAGTACAGCTGACTGACAGCTGAGTGTTAATATTACATGACATCAGTGAATCCCAGGTGTTTGCTGTGCTGTTTTTTCTAGCTGGCACTCGATTGAACTGGTGCTCCCACAAGGCACTAAGGGATCCCAGATTTTTTTAATACTGCGCACAGAGTGTTGGGACCCATTCTATGCTGGCAAGGCATCTCAGGCCAATCGTGCCAAATTTGAAGGCAGGAAAAATAAAACGTATATATACGTTTGGGGCACTAGGGGGAAAAACGTATACAGTAGGGCCCCACTTATACGGCGAGTTAGGTTCCAGGCTGTCGCCGGAAAGCAGACATCGCCGGAAGGCAGAATGCCATTTTTTTCATTTATAAATGCATATAAATGCCAGACAACAAGTTTACACTACATTATATTAAGTTAGTAATAGAACTAGACATTAAAAATACACAAAGTAAAATACATTCACAGTAAATTCATTACTTATCTTAAAGTATTTGTAATCTTATTGTAGGGAGAGAGGTGAGTAGTACTTATTTGTAGGAAGTCAGGTGCAGGTAGCCCAGGTGTAGGTAGCCCTGGCTCCCCATCTCATACTTAATATACGATATTTAAAACATCCCAGAGGTAAAATAAACATACAGTACACTCATTATTTACCTTAAAATACAGTGGACCCCCGGTTAACGAACTTTTTTCATTCCAGTAGTATGTTCAGGTGCCAGTACTGACCGAATTTTTTCCCATAAGGAATATTGTGAAGTAGATTAGTCCATTTCAGACCCCCAAACATACACGTACAAACGCACTTACATAAATACACTTACATAATTGGTCGCATTTGGAGGTGATCGTTAAGCGGGGGTCCACTGTATGTGCAGTCTTAATATAGGAAGAGAGGCGAGTAGTATTTATTTGTAGGAAGTCAGTGTAGGTGTAGCCCGCCTGGGCTACATCTAACGGCTACCTACACTGTGGCCCAGAGCCATATTATTAACATCGACATGCCTTGTTCACTGAATTTAATCATTTGTAACAACTACCTTTAGATGCCATCATAAACAAAGGTAGAAGTAATGAATAATTCATGTCGAAAATTGTAAACAAAAGCGGAGTGAGGGAGTGGCTGGGCCAAATGCAGATTCATACACGTTTTCTCTGATGGCTGAGCAGAGAAAACGTAATGTTGTCCCTCCACCCGGCTACCACACAGGTCCACAAGTATTATTATCAGAGCACACATAAAATATGCAATAAATGCCAGACAACAAGTTTACACTAACTTATATTAAGTTAGCAATAGAAATAGGCTTTAAAAACACAATAAAAGGTAAGATACACACAGAGTACACTTATTACTTACCTTAAAATATTAATATTAATGTGTGAGAGGTAAGTGGCAGGGTGTTTATTGAATAAAATCAGAATGGCACACCATCATCCTCTAACTTGGCACTTAACCCTTTGACTGTCGCGGCCGTATATATACGTTTGTGAGGTACCGTGTTTGACGTATATATACTCATAAATTCTAGCGGCTTCAAATCAGGCAGGAGAAAGCTAGTAGGCCCACATGTGAGAGAATGGGTCTGTGTGGTCAGTGTGCACCACATAAAAAAAATCCTGGAGCACGCAGTGCATAATGAGAAAAAAAAAACTCCGACCGTTTTTTTTAATTAAAATGCCGACTTTGTGGTCTATTTTCGTATAGTATTTGTGGTTGTATTCTCGTTTTCATGGTCTCATTTGATAGAATGGAAACTATATTATAGAAATGGAGGTGATTTTGATTAATTTTACTATAAAAAGAACCTGGAAATGGAGCACAAAGTACAGGAAATGTTTGATTTTTGCCGATGTTCAAAAGTAAACAAATGATGTCATTGTCCAATAAATGTCCAAATAGCCATTCTAATACGCAGTCATGAATGGGTTGATGTAATTTTTACAATTATTACAGTATTGCAGTAGTCTGCATAACAGTAAATCTTCTATTTTTTGTTTGAATAAAATTTCAAAATAAAAAGCAAGAGTAATATCACAGGGACCTGGAGACATGACTGATGAACAAAGAAAATCTTATTTTAGAGCCAGGAATGTCTGCATTGTTCATTCTGGACCTTATTTTGAAATTGTCGTATTTTTTAATTTTCGTGAAATTGGCCAAATTGCAAATTTCTGACCATGTTATTGGGTAGTTGAAATCGGTAAATGGGCAGTTTCTTGTGCTCAATCGATAGAAAAAATAGAGTTCTGAAGAAATAGTTATGAGTTTGGTTGACTGGAATAACGGAATTAGCCGAAAATAGGGCTCAAAGTGGGCGAAATTGCCGATTTTTAAATATCGCCGAAGTCGCTAACTTCGCGAGAGCGTAATTCCGTCAGTTTTCCATCAAATTTCGTTTTTTTGGTGTCTTTACAATCGGGAAAAGATTCTCTATCATTTCATAAGAAAAAATAATTTTTTTTTTTTTCGAATATTTTGCGACACCAGGAGCAACTTCAGGATTGGGCCCTTCGACAGTCAAAGGGTTAAAGCAAGAGGCTTACAACTTCTCTTTTTTGTCACAGCTAACCTTAGATGCCATCGTCAATGAGAGCCAACTAGTTAACGAAAGAGTAAACGAGAGAGAGAACGAGATACAGAGTTGAGACAATGTAAGAACACAAACTGAACAGGTAGTGGACGATCACTTGGTCAGGCGAAATAAATGCATATTAATATGTGTCTACTTTTAGTTCATTCACGTCCATTTGTAAGAGTTTGTAAAACATTTACCTCAATATTTTTTTATTATAATAATAATTACCTCATAATACAAATACAGTGGACCCCCGCATACCGTTGGCATCACATAACGTTAAATCCGCATACCACTACATTTTATCGCCAAGATTTTGCCTCGCATACCGCTAAAAAACCCGCTCAACGCTGTTCGTCCGAGATGCGTCTAATGTGCGCCCTTAGCCAGCCTCACATGTTCCGCCGATGGCATTGTTTACCAGCCAGTCTCTGTGGTAACATCCAAGCATACAATCGGAACATTTCGTATTATTCCAGTGTTTCTGGTGATTTTATCTGCAAAATAAGTGACCATGGGCCCCAAGAAAGCTTCTAGTGCCAACCCTACAGCAATAAGGGTGAGAATTACTATAGAGATGAAGAAAGAGATCATTGATAAGTATGAAAGTGGAGTGCATGTCTCCGAGCTGGCCAGGTTGTATAGTAAACCCCAATCAACCATCGCTACTATTGTGGGCAACAAAAAGGCAATCAAGGAAGCTGTTCTTGCCAAAGGTTTAACTGTGTTTTTGAAACAGAGATCGCAAGTGATGGAAGATGTTGAGAGACTCTTATTGGTGTGGATAAATGAGAAACAGATAGCAGGAGATAGCATCTCTCAAGTGATCATAAGTGAAAAGGCTAGGAAGTTGCATCAGGATTTAATTAAAAAAATGCCTGCAACTAGTGATGATGTGAGTGAATTTAAGGCCAGCAAAGGTTGGTTTGAGAGATTTAAGAGGCATAGTGGCATACATAGTGTGATCAGGCATGGTGAGGCTGCCAGTTCGGACCACAAAGCAGCTGAAAAATATGTGCAGGAATTCAAGGAGCACATAGAAACTGAAGGACTGAAACCTGAACAAGTGTTTAATTGTGATGAAACAGGCCTGTTTTGGAAGAAAATGCCAAGCAGGACCTACATTACTCAGGAGGAAAAGGCACTCCCAGGACATAAGCCTATGAAAGACAGGCTTACTCTGTTGATGTGTTCCAATGCTACTGGTGATTGCAAAGTGAAGCCTTTATTAGTGTATCACTCTGAAACTCCCAGACCGTTCAGGCAAAAGAATGTCCTCAAGGAAAATTTGTGTGTGCTGTGGAGGGCAAACAGTAAGGCATGGGTCACTAGGGACTTTTTCTATGACTGGTTACACCGTGCATTTGCCCCCAATGTGAAAGATTACCTAACTGAAAAGAAATTAGAACTTAAGTGCCTCCTGGTGTTAGACAATGCCCCTGGTCATCCTACAGACGTGGCAGAGCGACTTTATGGGGACATGAAATTCATTAAGGTGAAGTTTTTGCCTCCTAATACCACTCCTCTCCTGCAGCCCATGGACCAGCAGGTTATTGCAAACTTCAAAAAACTGTACACAAAAGCTCTGTTTGAAAGGTGCTTTGTAGTGACCTCAGAAACTCAACTGACTCTAAGAGAGTTTTGGAGAGATCACTTTAATATCCTCAATTGTGTAAACCTTATAGGTAAGGCTTGGGAGGGAGTGACTAAGAGGACCTTGAACTCTGCTTGGAAGAAACTGTGGCCAGAATGTGTAGACCAAAGGGATTTTGAAGGGTTTCAGGATAACCCTGAGAATCCTATGCCAGTTGAGGAATCCATTATGGCATTGGGAAAGTCCTTGGGGTTGGAGGTCAGTGGGGATGATGTGGAAGAGTTGGTGGAGGAGGACAATGAAGAACTAACCACTGATGAGCTGATAGATCAACTTCAACAGCAAGAGGCCAGACCTGAGGAAACTGGTTCGAAGGAGGGGAGAGAGAAATTGAAGAAATTGCCTACTACAAAGATTAAGGAAATCTGTGCAAAGTGGCTTGAAGTGCAAACCTTCATGGATGAAAATCACCCTCACACAGCTATTGCAAGCTGTGCTGGTGACTATTACACTGACAATGTTGTGAAACACTTTAGGGAAGTCATAAAGGAACGAGAGGTACAGGCCACTATGGACAGATATGTTGTGCGACAGAACTCCAGTGACTCTGAAGCTGGTCCTAGTGGCATTAAAAGAAAAAGGGAAGTAACCCCAGAAAAGGACTTGACACCTCAAGTCTTAATGGAAGGGGATTCCCCTTCTAAACACTAACACTCTCTCCTCCTCCCATCCCATCGATCATCACCAGATCTTCAATAAAAGTAAGTGTCATGTAATTGTGCATGCCTTTTTCAGTTTGTGTGTATTAAAATTAATATTTCATGTGGTAAATTTTTTTTTTTTCATACTTTTGGGTGTCTTGCATGGATTAATTTGATTTCCATTATTTCTTATGGGGAAAATTCATTCGCATAACGATAATTTCGCATAACAATGAGCTCTCTTGCATGGATTAATATCGCTATGCGGGGGTCCACTGTACTCTTACATTGTGTACAAGTTAGTTCAGAATAAACAAACAGCAACAGTGAATGAAGATGATGATAATAATAATATTATTATTATTATTATAAAAAGCACTAAACCCACAAGGGTCGTGAATTGCTATATATAGAGTAAAGGCACACGAAAATAATATTTTTCTACAGTTATCCCCCAGTTTGACTAGAGAAAACGTAATTCTTCCGACACTACCTACACAGCTGCTTTGTAAACAAGTCTCATATTTACATCAATTTTTATTCTGAGTGTATGTATCATGTTTATATGCTATGTAATGGGTTTCATATATAATTTTGAGGAAAATATCATAGATGTTTTAATGAAAATACCTATACTGATGTAAAATAAGACATTACTGTACAAGCGAGCAGCCCATATCCTTTCGCATGCTATTTTATTACTTTTTAACAAGTCACTAGAAACTAGCACCTTCCTGAAACTACTTAAGATGACAAGGGTTACACCAATACATAAAGGTGGTGACCCTACAGACTTAAACAACTATAGGCCAATATCAAACTTACCATTGCTATCCAAAATCTTTGAGAAACTCGTGCACAGGAGACTATATTCATTTATAACAGCACAAAACATACTCAACCCCTGCCAATTTGGATTTAGGAAAAATAAAAGCACTAATGATGCAATCATAAAAATGCTAGATCTGCTTTACACAGCATTGGAAAATAAGGAATATCCACTAGGAATTTTTATTGACCTAAGAAAAGCTTTTGACACAGTAGACCACAACATCCTACTCCACAAACTTGACCATTATGGTATAAGAGGCCATGCGCTTGCTTATTTCAAATCTTACCTTACTAATAGGTATCAGTATGTTACCATTAAAGACACAGCATCAACAACACGGCCACTTGATACTGGATTTCCGCAGGGAAGTGTCCTTGGTCCCCTGCTCTTCCTCATATACATCAATGATCTTCCAAACGTATCCCAACACCTGAAACCCATTCTCTTTGCTGACGACACGACTTATGTCATCTCTCACCCTAATCTTGCCACCCTCAACACCATTGTTAACGAGGAGCTGATCAAAATATCGACTTGGATGACAGCCAATAAACTTACGCTTAACACTGACAAAACCTACTATATTATGTTTGGTAGCAGAGCAGGAGATGCACAAATTAACATTAAGATCGACAACACTCTAATTACCAGACATAATGAGGGCAAATTCCTAGGCCTATACCTTGACAACAACCTGAATTTCAGCACCCATATCCAACACATAACCAAAAAAGTATCCAAAACAGTTGGGATCCTCTCCAAGATACGATACTACGTGCCGCAAAATGCCCTTCTCACACTATACCACTCACTTATTTATCCATACCTCACCTATGCTATTTGTGCTTGGGGATCAACTGCAGCAACACACCTTAAGCCAATAATAACCCAAGAAAAAGCTGCAGTAAGAATAATCACTAAATTCCATCCCTGGCAACCCCCCCCTCCCCACTCTTCATAGATCTAAACTTACTCTCTGTTCAGTACATCCACGCTTACTACTGTGCAATCTACATCTACAGGACCTTAAACTCCAATATCAACCTTGGCCTAAAATGCTTTCTTGATAGTTGTGACAGAACCCACAGGCATAACACCAGACACAAACATCTCTACGACATTCCCCGTGTCCTACTAAACCTTTACAAAAATTCAATGTATGTCAAAGGCCCTAAAATCTGGAACACCCTACCTGAGAACTCTAGAACTGCAGACACATTCATCACCTTCAAAACTACCATTAGAAAACATCTTATCTCCCTGATACACCCCATCAACTAACTACACGAATACCACCTGGTGGTTCACACTTTCACTCACCCATTTGTCCATAAACAGAAATATTAATCTCAATCTTAAAATAATGAATCCTATGATACTCCAATACTGAAACTATGTACTGTGCCAAAACAAAAGCATTCACATTGCTAAACTCACAAACTAGTATTTAGTCACTTAGCCATAATACCAACTTACCTCATAATTTGTAATATTTTAAAATAAAGAATTAAACTAAGTCTGCCCGAAATGCCTAGCCATGCTAGGCGTTCTAGTGGTACACTCTGTAATCATTATTTAACTACATGTAAACCACACAACAACCAAATTCTGTAAATTCAACATTGTAATCTTTATAGAGAATAAACTTTGAATTTGAATTTAGTGTGCCCAAGAGTGATTATTATTATGTAGTATTGGGGCGTCATGAGTAGAGAGAGACTTAGCGGTTTTAATGTGTACCTACACACCAGCACAGTGTGTAAGTATATTTAGGTACAGGTACACATAAGTATAATTATCAGAGTACATATAAAATATGCAGTAACTTTAAAACACTTGAAATTTTGGAAAGTTACCCGACATAATAGATGTAGTCATGGAAAATGTAAACAAACTGGGTGGGGGGCACCATATTTGAAAGACCGCTTGCCGTATAGCAAATTTTGGTCATAATTTGACATCGCCATATTAGCGGAACGCCGTAAAGCGGGGCCTTACTGTACCTCCATCTCCCCATCTACTAACTCCTCTACTCTGTTTTTAACTGACAAATCCATTCGTTCCCTAGGCTTTCTTAACTTGTTTATCTCAGAGGAAAGATTCTTATTCCACTTCTCCATGGATATAAAAGGAAAAGTAATAAGAACAAGAGCTATTAAGATAAAATCAAAGAAAACTCAGATCTTTTCTTTCAACAAACCGGCCGTATCCCACCGAGGCAGAGTGGCCCAAAAAGAAAAACAAAAGTTTCTCTTTTCAAATTTAGTAATTTATACAGTAAAAGAGGTTACTAGCCCCTTGCTCCCGGCATTTTAGTCACCTCTTACAACACGCATGGCTTACAGAGGAAGAATTCTGTTCCACTTCCACATGGAGCTAAGAGGAAATAAACAAGAACAAGAGCTAGAAAGAAAATGGGAGAAAACCCAGAGGGGTGTGTATATATGTGCTTGATGAAATTAAGACACATGTGCAACATCTGGGTATCTTTATTGTAGACGTTTCGCCATCCAGTGGCTTTATCAATACAAATTTTAGGACATAGCTTGAAGACAGTAGGACTATATACAGAAGATGAGGTAATCAGTCCCTCAACCTAGGAGTAGGTGCGAAGAGCACCATAGTCGTGGAGATTCTGAAGCAGAAGCAAGGAGCCTGACGCTTATATAGTAACGTCAGGTATAGCAGGCAAGGGCATAGTCACTGACAGGCAGGATTCCCCAGTGGAAGTAGGCCCTTCCCAAAGAGATGGGTTAGTTGTAGTAGTAGTAGTTGTCGTAGTCGTGAAGGTTATGTACATGTCCTCAGAATCAAGATTCCATGATGTTGCAGTGTCTGACAAGTTGTGCAAGAATGGTATATAATACCGACAAGATGAAATTAAGACACATGTGCAACATCTGGGTATCTTTATTGTAGACGTTTCGCCATCCAGTGGCTTTATCAATACAAATTCTAGGACATAGCTTGAAGACAGTAGGGCTATATACAGAAGATGAGGTAATCAGTCCCTCAACCTAGGAGTAGGTGCGAAGAGCACCATAGCCGTGGAGATTCTGAAGCAGAAGCAAGGAGCCTGACGCTTATATAGTAACGTCAGGTGTAGCAGACGAGGGCATAGTCACTGGCAGGCTGGATTCCCCAGTGGAAGTAGGTCCTTCCCAAAGAGATGGGTTAGTTGTAGTAGTAGTTGTCGTAGTCGTGAAGGTTATGTACATGTCCTCAGATCCATCTCTTTTTTTGATAAGGACCTACTTCCACTGGGGAATCCCGCCTGCCAGTGACTATGCCCTCGTCTGCTACACCTGACGTTACTATATAAGTGTCAGGCTCCTTGCTTCTGCTTCAGAATCTCCACGACTATGGTGCTCTTCGCACCTACTCCTAGGTTGAGGGACTGATTACCTCATCTTCTGTATATAGTCCTACTGTCTTCAAGCTATGTCCTAGAATTTGTATTGATAAAGCCACTGGATGGCGAAACGTCTACAATAAAGATACCCAGATGTTGCACATGTGTCTTAATTTCATCTTGTCGGTATTATATACCATTCTTGCACATATATGTGCTTGTACAGGTATGTGTAGTGTGACCTAAGTGTAAGTAGAAGTAGCAAGACATACCTGAAATCTTGCGTGTTTATGAGACAGAAAAAAGACACCAGCAATCCTACCATCATGTAAAACAATTACAGGCTCTCGTTTTACACTCACTTGCCAGGACGGTAGTACCTCCCTGGGTGGTTGCTGTCTACCAACCTACTACCTTCGGTAATGTACCTTTAGTAATGTATACAGAAAAAGGGGTTACTAGCCCCTTGGTCCTGGCATGTAAGTCGCCTCTAATGACACACTTGACTGATGGAGGAAGAATTCTGTTCCACTTCCCAGTGGAGAAGAAGGAATTTTATCATACCTTATTTTTGGAGATGGTTATAATAATAATAATAATAATAATAATAATAATAATAATAAATTTATTTTGACATGATACATGGTTGTACAAAGGAATATAATGGTTGAGTGTACATGCTAAAAGCCCCTTGTATGCAGAGCTGTAGACAGGTGTGATGCATGTTTGTTTTATCATCTAACACAACTCGTACACTTCATCAGATGAAGCTGTATCCTACCTAAAATTCCCTGTTTTGCCATCTGTTTATATTTAGTCATCTGACATCTGTGGGTCACTCACTTGTTGAGGTTCAGAGGGCCACTACAGCATATGCCATATTGAGCCAGAGTCAGCAACTAGTTTTCCTTAGGTCATATAAATCTCCGAATGGAAAGCTTTTATTCTTGATCCACTTTTTTAAAACTTAGCAGCCCATAAACCCATGCAAAAATTGAATTCTAATATTCTTTTAACATAAAAATTAATAGTGACCTATTATTTAAACATGTACAATGACAGGTAAGCCTGAAAGTACCTCAGCTTTAATTATTTAACAATTAAAAAGGTGCCCAAAGTACACAGATTTTGCAGTAGGTAATTTAAGAATTTGTTATTGTATAATTTACTCTTATTATTCTGTCCTTCTCTTATTTCCTTTCCAGTATGACTCCACTTGGAAAATACAGAAAGAAAACAGTAGTATTAGAGCTACCAGGGGATCTGACAGTGTTCACAGTAGACTGGCTCTCACTGTATGACATACAGCAAGAGAAGGTATTAGGATCTATCATTATCCCAGAAGAGCTTAATGTACCACCTTCCCTTGTTAAAGTCATTGTAAGTATAGAAGCTCTATTACATGTAATGTTCTTCCACTTATTTTGGTTTTGAGAAAATGGAATGTCCAGGTGTTGCAAATGGTCTTTCATTCCAGTTCCAATTTTTATTTCTCTGTGTAGCATACAAACTGTAGTTTACATGTAATCAAGTGTTGTTACGCACAAAGAAAGCTACTATCAGTTATAAGCATTTCAGGCAGACTAATCCTAATACTTATAATCTACTTAAAACTAGACACAGGTTATAGGGTGGTAAATTTTAATTGTGTATTATTACAAAATAGAGCTAGTAAAAAATTATAATTAGAAAAATTTATAGTAGAGAAGTATCAAAAAAAAAATTACAGTTTGTACAATTTACAACAGTATAATTTTAGGTGTGTATTAATACTTTAAACTGATTTAGTGATCATAGGTTAATTAGGATTTCTTGAGTAGTGTAACTGGTTCTATGATTTCAGTCTAAGAAAGATTATATAAGAGATGGTGAAGACACCGAAGTAGTTGGAGGAGTTGGTTTTGTTTGGGAGGTGAAGTGATTTTTAACTCTAGTCCTAAATTGATTGGCAGACAAAGGACATTTTGCTGGCTTGGATAGTGAGTTCCAGATCTTGGGGCCCTTTATATGCATTGCATTTTTGAACAGGGTGAGGTGGACACGAAGGATGTTGAAGAGAGTTTTGTACCTTGTGTTGTGCCTGTGTGTTCTGTTGTAGCCATCAAGGGGAAGATTTTAAATGGCAGTGTTGATGTGGCTTGTAGCTCAGTTTCATAGTGTTTGATTTGCACACAGAAGAACCCAAGTTTGATTTATGGTTGAGTACAGAACAGTACTCAACTGGATATATTCTATGAAAATGAAAATGTTTATTTCCTTGTAAAGCCTACAATGTGTGGTTTACATGTTATAAAATATTAATTACAAAGAAGGCCACTAGCATGCCTATACATTTTGGGCAGACTAATACTAATTCTTACTCTATATTGATATAGGTTATGGAGCAGTACATTTTAACATACATGATTAGATACATACCTAATTAGATTTATAACAGTGAGGTAGTACAAAACATATAACAATATTACAGATGGTAAATTCAGTAATGGGATTGGATTTGTCTTGACATGATCCACTGTTTCTACTGAAGCTCATATATTGGAAGAGTATCTTAGGCAAACTTAGAACTAACTTAAGATTTAACCCTTTGACTGTTTCAGGCCCCTCTCTGAAACTGTCATTCTATGTCGCCAAATATTCGAAAAAAAAAAAAATTATTTTTTCTTATGAAAATGTTAGGAATATTTTTTACTAGTGTTTTAAGCCTAAAAAAAAAATTTTTGCCATCAGTACTTACCGAGATATAGAGCCGCAAAGTTTGCAGAAATTGACGTGCGTACGGCAACAGCGGCGACTGCCGCCCACCCGGTATTCTTTTATTTACTCTAATTCAAAGGTTTCTTGCATTTTTCAATATTTTTCTTTTCCAGGTAACTTATGTGGCCTGTGAGACCAATGTAAGGTGCATTGTTCAAATATACACTCATTATTTACAACACAATAACAGAACAAACTTTATCACTATTAGTTTGTGTATACACTTTGTTTACACAAACAAACAATACAAAACAATGTTTATTACTAGTGTTCCATAATATATATACATATGTACAGTCACTAACCACGTTCCTAGAACTGCTGCAGCTTGTGGAACTCTTTGAAACATGGGTATATGCAGAGGGGCACTTCACACTCCTCACACATAAAACGAGTCTCTCTGCGTGTTTGTGGGCGTTTTGTGGTATGCATACATACATAACACCTCTTCTGAGCATTTTTCTTGGCAGTAGTAGGAGGCAGTTGTATGGGGTAGTGATCACCAGGCCTCAAACGAGATGACGTCTGTGGGCGCTGGTCTATTGCAGGAGTTGCTCCTTTGTACTTTGCAATTATTTGTCTGATTACTGACAGGCAAAATTCACCATATTTTGGTGTTTTGTTGGTCTTCAACTTGTATATGTTATAAGCATTTAGCATAGAGATATCAACAAGATGGAAAAAAAGTTTTATATACCACTTATAACTCTTGCGTACACAGTCTGCAAACCCAATCTGCATGTCACATTTGTCCACTAAGCGCATATTGAGGTTGTAGTCCATGACAGCTCCAGGCTTTAGAATGGGTTCATTGGTCTCTCTGTTGTCCCTGCCACTGGGTACCATTTCGTTTGTGTGAACTGATGTCAACAATGTGACATCACGTTTGTCATGCCACCGAAATGCCATGATGTCATTGGCAGCAAAGGCTTGCACCTCACCTCTGCGAGTGCCAGCGTCGAACCTTGGCATATGTTTGCGATTACCACGCACTGTGCCACACACGTCTGTCAAGTTCACTCGCAAGAAATCACTGAGTAAGGGGCTTGTGTACCAGTTATCAGTAAATAACATATGCCCCTTACCAAGATATGGTTCCATCATTGTTCGAACCACATCACCAGAGATACCCAATAACTTCATGGTATCTCTCAAAGTATTACTGCCAGTGTACACAATAATATCTAAAACAAGACCACTTCTGCAATCACACAGTACAAATAGCTTTATACCAAAGCGTTTCCTCTTGCTTGGTATATATTGCTTGAATGAGAGTCTTCCTTTGAATAAAATCAAGGACTCATCAATAACAAGCTTCCTGAAGGGATAAAAATACATGCAGCACTTTTGTTTCAGGTACATAAACACATTTCTTATCTTATATAACCTGTCGCTTCTGTCAGGCCTGGTTTTGTCTGAAAAGTGTAACATACGCAACAGTATCAGGAAACGATTGACACCTATAATGTCACTAAAACCTGGAGTTGAAATCAGGCGATCTGTTGTCCAGTATGTGGTGACAGTGTGCTTATACACATGTGGCATAAGCATTATTGTGGCAAAAAACAGGTACATCTCTGCCACAGTTGTCTCCTTCCACTTGTGTAGCCGTGATTTTGGTGAGAGAATTGTATTTGCCATGGTGTATTCACAGTATGTGTTGGTTTCCCTGACAATGATGTCCATCAGGGGTTCATCGAAGAATAACTCAAAGCAGTCCAGTTCACTGGCATTGTTCCCAAGTGGACAAGATGGCTTTATTCCACTTTGTGTTTCATCAAAGTCATGGGGACTGGGAACAAACTCGTCACCGTCCTGCCAATCCCAGATGCGGTCTGCTGGTGGGGTCTGGATATTGTACCGTGGTTGTGGCTGTGCAGGTTGTGGTGGTGCAGGTTGTGGCAGTGTGGGGTAGGGTGAGGCTGGTTGTTCTGCTGAGTCAGCCGCGTGGCTAGTAGCGTGGCCCGGTGATGGTGCCACATGGGCCGTGCCACCCTCACTATCACCACCACTGCCTCCTCCCTCACTGTCACCATTCATACCCATCGTTACAATATCGTCATCTTCACTATCAGGTCGTGGTGTTGGGCCACGGGATGTGCTCCCAGAGTTTCTCCTTCCCCTTGGAACAACATATGAAACACTACCAGACCGCATGCTACGTCGTACATACTGGCGCTTCACTGGGGAATATTCACTCTCACTGTCACTAGAACTGCTTTCAATGACCTTGAAATCACTATCACTATCACTATCACTATCACTGCTATCATCAGGGTGTTGTACACGACCAAATAGTTTCCTCTTTCGTCCTGGTACAGGCAAAGGTGAATGTGAACAAGCCGGCACAGCACCAGAGGTCGAAGGTTGTGGGTCATCTGGGTTTTCGTCACTATTTACGTTATGCTGGGCACTTTTTTCGGTAACACTCACTTGAAAACCCTTGAATTCACTGTCACTGACATTTTCATCGCTGTTAGAGCTATCACTTGGGAACAAAAGACCTCCAATCCGCCGAGGAGTGAGGAACTTCTTACCGAGAGGCATGGTGAAAATGGACTGACAACATGGCGTTCCCACAATGCACCGCTAGGTCCCAGATTTTTTTCACAGGGTGCACACCGACCACTGAGACCCATTCTCTCCCGTGTAGGCCTACCAGGCCTTTGGCGCGCGATTTGAAGCCGCTAGAATTTGTGCGTATAAATACGTCAGAAACATTGGCTCGTAAGACGTATTTATATGTCGGAAACAGTCAAAGGGTTAATAGGCAATATCTATATTAGGAATTTTATGTTTACAGTCATTTGGGTGACTAAGTGTAAATTAGGGGGAATTGCAAATAACGAGAGTAAGACTGTATTGTTTTGGATGTGTTCATGATACGAAAAAAGAAAATTAGATGGTTTTCATTTGGTTAGCTGATGATGGAGTGTGTTAAGGAGATAAGATGTTTTTTAACAGTAGTTTTGAAAGTGGTGGTTGAGTCTGCAGTTCTAGAGTTTTTCAGGCAGGGAGTTCCAGATTTTAGGCCCTTTTATGAACATCAAATTTTTGTAGAGGTTTAGCCAGACACGAGGAATGTCATAGAGATTTTTGTGTCTGTGGGTCCTGTTGCAACTATCAAGAAAATGTTTTAGTTTAGGGTTAATATTAGAATTTATGGTTCTGTAAATGTAAATGAGGTAACAAAAAGTTTTAGAATTATGACATTTATACTTGTGATGTAGGACATAACAAATAACAGTATTACAGGTAGTACAATTTACAATGATACAACAGTACAGTAGTATTAAGTACAGATCGGCCATCACTAATCTGGCATCATTGGGACCTGTAGTGTGCCGGATTAGCGAGTCTGCCAGATTACAGAGTGGTTAGGTTAGAATACACTTAATTAACCTATCAATAGAGACTCTTTAAAGAGTCTCCTACATCTTCATTTTCATTACTGCTTTCTCCTCCACTGGCTTGCTGCTGTGGATTTACAACCATCTGCACAATTTCTGAATCAGTATAATGATGAAATTTGAGTCAGTATAATGATGAAATTTTAAATTATGCTAGCCGAAATTAGTGCCAGATTACTGATGGAACTGGATTAGTGATGGTCACCCTGTATGAATTAATGTTTTAATAGCTTACAGGTTGTAATTCTTTTTTTTTTTTTTTGGTGTGTGTGTGTGTGTGTACTCACCTATTTGTACTCACCTATTTGTGGTTGCAGGGGTCGAGTCACAGCTCCTGGCCCCACCTCTTCGCTGATTGCTACTAGGTCCTCTCTCTCCCTGCCCCATGAGCTCTATCATACCTCGCCTTAAAACTATGTATGGTTCCCGCCTCCACTACGTCACTTTCTAGGCTATTCCACGGCCTGACTACTCTATGACTGAAGAAATACTTCCTAACATCCCTTTGATTCATCTGAGTCTTCAACTTCCAATTGTGACCTCTTGTGTCTGTGTCCCTTCTCTGGAACATCCCGTCTTTGTCCACCTTGTCTATTCCGCGCAGTATTTTATATGTCGTTATCATGTCTCCCCTGACCCTCCTGTCCTCCAGTGTTGTCAGGCCGATTTCCCTCAACCTTTCTTCGTAGGACAATCCCCGTAGCTCTGGGACTAGTCTTGTTGCAAACCTTTGCACTTTCTCTAATTTCTTGATGTGCTTGACTAGGTGTGGATTCCAAACTGGTGCTGCATACTCCAGTATGGGCCTGACATAAATGGTATACAGAGTCTTAAACGAATCCTTACTGAGGTATCGGAACGCTATCCGTAGGTTTGCCAGGCGCCCGTATGCTGCAGCAGTTATCTGATTGATGTGCGCCTCAGGAGATATGCTCAGTGTTATACTCACCCCCAGGTCTTTTTCCTTGAGTGAGGTTTGCAGTCTTTGGCCATCTAAACTATATTGTGTCTGCGGTCTTCTTTGCCCTTCCCCAATCTTCATGACTTTGCATTTGGCAGGGTTAAATTCAAGGAGCCAGTTGCTGGACCAGGCTTGTAGCCTGTCCAGGTCTCTTTGTAGTTCTGCCTGATCCTCATCCGATTTGATTCTTCTCATTAACTTCGCATCATCTGCAAACAAGGACACTTCTGAGTCTATCCCTTCAGTTATGTCGTTCACATATACCAAGAACAGCACAGGTCCTAGGACTGACCCCTGTGGAACCCCGCTTGTCACAGGCGCCCACTCTGACACCTCGTCGCGTACCATGACTCGTTGTTGCCTCCCTGACAGGTATTCTCTGATCCATTGCAGTGCCTTTCCTGTTATGTGTGCCTGATCCTCTAGCTTTTGCAGTAACCTCTTGTGAGGAACTGTGTCGAAGGCCTTCTTGCAGTCCAAAAATATGCAGAGTGTGTGTGTGTGTGTGTGTGTGTGTGTGTGTGTGTGTGTGTACGCACATTTTGCTTCAAACTGATTAGATGATTTAGCATAGTGTTGGTATGCTTAATTTTGGGAGATGAGATGATTTTTAAGTATAGCCCTAAATTGATTTGCAGGCATGGGACCATCTGCTGGTTTGGGCAGTGAATTCCAGATCTTCGGGTCTTTTTATTTTTTTTTTATTTAGTAATTTTAGCATACATACAGAGGTACAAAAAAATACAGGTAAGAGCAGCATGCCAAAGCCACTTATATGCATAGCATTACGGGCTGGCTTAAAATTAACTTAAGATTAACTAAGCAATGATGAAATCAGTGATAAAACATTATTGTAAACAGATAACTATAAAGCACAAATGAGTATTACAAAGACAGGTCATATGGGTGCATGCATTGCTGTACATTCAGTCGAATGGAGTATTCTGGTAGGTAGTGTATTTAAAAAAATAATAGTTAGATTGGGTCCTAGGTTTAACATTTGTGTGATATAATTGTGAGTAACATATAGGATATACAATTTATAAGGTTCAGTTATTCAGTATTTATTTGGTTTTGAGTGAGTAAGTGATCTTTGAGAAGAGACTTGAATTTATAAACAGGTAGTGTTTCTTTTATATTTACAGGTAATGAATTCCAGATTTTAGGGCCTTTTATGTGCATTGAGTTTTTGCATAGCGTGAGATGGACACGAGGAACATCAAAGAGTGATCTGTGCCTTGTGTTATGGTCATGTGTTCTGTTGAGGTTGGCAAGGAGATGTTTGAGGGGAGGGTTAATATCAGAGTTAAGTGTTCTATGTATGTAATAGGTGCAGTAATAAGTATGGATGTTTTGTATGGTGAGTAGGTTGAGTGTTTTGAATATTGGTGGAGTGTGCTGCCTGTAGTGAGAATTTGTTATCATTCTAACTGCAGCCTTTTGTTGGGTAATTAGTGGTCTGAGATGGTTAATTGTTGTTGAGCCCCATGCACAAATTCCATAGGTGAGATAGGGGTAAATAAGAGAGTGATAAAGGGCCAGGAGGGCTGACTGTGGAACATAGTACTGTATCTTCGATAGTATGCCTACAGTCTTGGAAATTTTCTTAGAAATTTGTTGTATATGTGTATGAAATTTGAGTCTATTATCAAGGTGGATTCCTAAGAATTTTCCCTCTGTTAGCTTTGTGATAGGTGATCTGTTTATCGTTATGTTAAGAGGTACATCTGTAGCTCTGTTACCAAACTGAATGAAGTAGGTTTTGTCAATGTTTAGTGTAAGTTTGTTAGTCCTCATCCAGGTAGATATTTTCTGTAATTCGGTGTTTACAGTATTGGCTAGCGTGACTGGGCTCGGGTGAGAGAAGACGTATGTAGTGTCATCTGCAAAAAGTGTGGGTTTGAGTAATTGCGAAGCATTTGGTAGGTCATTTATGTATAGGAGAAAGAGAAGAGGGCCAAGGACACTTCCCTGTGGGACACCAACTGTAATTGGTTGAGCGGAAGAGCTTGCCCCATTTGCGTACACATATTGGCTTCTGTTGCTGAGGTATGACTTGAGGTAGTTGAGGGAGTGCCCTCTAATACCATAGTGTGACAATTTTACGTGGAGCAAGTCATGGTCAACTGTATCAAAAGCTTTACGTAAGTCAATGAAGATCCCCAGTGGGACTTCTTTTTTCTCTATTGCAGTGTATATATGTTCTAGCATGTGTATAATAGCATCATTAGTATTTTTATTAGGCCTGAATCCAAATTGGCAGGGGTTGAGAATGTTTTTGGGAGATGAGGTAGGAGTAGATTCGTTTATGAATTAATTTTTCGAAGATTTTTGAGAGAGGGTGTAAATTGGATATTGGCCTATAGTTATTCAACTCTGTTTGGTCTCCTCCTTTATGGATCAGGGTGACCCTTGCTATTTTGAGAGCTGTAGGGAAGGTGGAGGATTCAATGGATTTGTTAAAGAGTGTTGTTGTGACACTTTTTTGTATATAAAGGGTGGTAAGGTATTTAAATCTCCTGCCTTGTTTTTTAGTGCGTTGATAATAAGGGAGACTTCGTATGGGTTAGTCGGAGCTAGGAACAGTGTGTTCGGGTAGTTGCCAGTGAGGTAGTCACTTGGTGGGGTATCTGAGCTTGGGATTTTATTGGCAAGGTTTTGTCCTATAGTGGAGAAGAAATCATTGAGTCTGTTTGCTGTTTCTGTTGGTGGGAGTTGGGGTTCATCTGATTTTGCTAATTTTATTTCGATATTTCGTGATATCTTTTTTGTTCCCAGAATTTCTGATAGGGTCTTCCAGGTCATTTTTTATATCACCTCGTAAGTTGGATAATCTGTTCTCATAATACAGTTTTTTTGCCCTTCTTATCAGGCTGGTTAGGATTGACGAGTAACGTTTTGTTTGGTCTCTGGTTATGTGACCCATTCTGTACTGTTTTTCATATCGGTGTTTTGTATTTATGGATTTGAGAATGCTGGGTGTTAGCCAGGGACTGTTCAGTCTCTTAGCTGTCATCTGTTTAGTTTTTTTAGGCCAGTGCTTGTTATAGAGGTATTGGGTCTTTTTTAGAAAATTATTAAAACATTCATCAATATCTGTATAGATTTCTAGCTCAGTGTGCCAGTCAATGTTTGTTACTGCTGTTGTGAAGTTATTAATGGCTGCCTCATTGTGAAGTCTGAAGGTGACTTTAGTAGTGTCTTGGGGTATTTTACCAAGAGTTGTTATGAGGAAAGTAGGGTAGTGGTCTGTGGTATTATCTGTAATTATGCCTGATTTTAAAGGGGATATGGTGTTGGTCCAGATGTGGTCAAGTAGGGACACACTAGTCTCTGTAACTCTTGTAGGTTTTGTTACTGTTGGTAGCAACATGCAGTTACTCATTGTGTTTGTGAATTCAGTAACGTGTGGGTCCTGGTCTTGCAGGAGATTTATATTGAAGTCACCTGAGAGTAGTAAGTGATCTTTGTTCATGCGTGCACCAGTTATCATACTTCCTAGGTTTTGACTAAATTGGCTAATGTTTGATTGTGGACCTCTGTAGATATTTATCACTGAGAGGTTTTTGTAGGTATTTGGATTTGAATTTAGCTATTATATATTCCCCATGTTCATCCCTTGTGCAAGTATTAGTGATACATTCTAGTTGGTCTGAGTAGTATATAGCTGTGCCACCCCCTTGTTGGTCTGGCCTACAGTTGTGTATGGCTGTGTAACCAGGAATGGCATAGACATCTGTAGTATCAGGCTTTAGCCAGGTTTCAGTTAGTGTAATGATAGACATATTGGCATGCAAGGAATTTAGTAATGCTAGGAGGTCATCGTAATGCTTGCTTAAAGATCTGATATTGTAGTTAAAGATAGTTATGTTGTTGTTGGCACTGAGAAGTGCCTTTGATTGTTCTGCTGTGTAGTAATTACAGTAACTGTTTGAATCATTTAAGTCATTAAATAAGAGGTTGGTATCAGGATCAAAGCTTGTAATCATAAGATTTGTAGTGAATCTATAGTTAGAATTAAGTATAAAACAAAGTAAATATTCTAAAGCTAAAAAAAAATAGCACCTGAATTATTTAACAAATGTAAAAATAATGAGCTAAGGTAGTTTTTTAAAGCTAAAATAAAGGAGACAATATAAAAGGGACTGAAATAATTTGTGGTGAACAAATAAAGTGATCAAATAATGGAGCTTGGGAATATGATAGTAGGTAGTACTTTAAAGGTAAATCTTTAAAGTTAGAGTTAGGGAAAACAATATAAAAGGGACTAATATAAGTTGTGGTGAACAATAAAGTGGTAATCAAATAATTGCACTAAGGTCTAATGTAATGACTTTTGTGGAGTCTATGTTTTGAGCTAGAATGAGCTATAGTACAACTAGATTTAATCTAATAATATAAAAATACAAATTAAAGATAGCACCAGTCTCTCACTAGTAATTGCAATATGGTCTAATATAATGAATTTGGTATTGACTATAGTACAACTGAGTTTAATCTAATAATATAAAAAAGGCACAAGACTCTCAATTGTAATTGCACTAAGGTATTATACAAGTTGTTTACAAGAATTAGAGTATAACTAGATTTAAATTGACAAGATAAAATATACAAGTTAAGGTAGCAAAAGAATAAAAAAAGTAGAAAAAAAAAATATATGAGGTAGTTGGTACTAGTTAGCAAAAGATAGTTAAGGGCCTTGAACAATAATATAATTGAAATATACACTTATTGCACACACAATATAGTCACTAAGATATGAAAACAATCTTAAAGTAGGAATTATAATATAAACTTCTAATATAAAAATACAAATTGAAATGGTACTTGCAATTGCACTAGAGTCTGGTATAGGTTGTTGACAAGATCAGGAGTATAACTAGATTTAAATTGACAAAATATAATTCACAATTAAAGTACCAAAAGAATAATAGTAAAAAATAACAAAGGTAATGTCTTGGTTATAATATGATAGTAAGATGGTAGACAGGTACACAGGTACAAAGGATAATATAAAGGTTGGAGTTGAATATACAAACTTGAAAATTTGGCAACAAAATGTTATGGGAAGTATAAAATAATGTTTAATGTACAAAAGTAAAATTGACTGGTAGTAAATATGGTGTTTAATAAAATTTTAGTAAGTAATAATGATTACAAAAAAGTGAAAAAGTATTGTTTATTTCATTCAATATTGCACTGGTAGTTATACTAGAGGTTATATGGCAGTACAAGGTAATTAAGAGTACTCTAAGATAGTAAATGTGGTATAAAACAGGTAAAGGTAATTAGACAAGTAATGGTTATTAAATGTCAAAAATGTTAAGAGTAAATTGAAATTATAGTAAAAATGATAATTATTAATTTTAGTAAGTAATATCAATTGATAGTATTTAAAAAAATATGAGGTAGTAATATGGACAGAGAAAGTATCAATTCAGCTAATGTTTAAGCAAACAATAGTAAATAAGAAAATTACATAAGGTGACTTATGCTTACTAGTAAAATCACAAAATGAGGTAGTTGATTATTTAATTACTAAGAGACTGTACAATGAAATTTGAACAATAATGGAGCAAAACATACACTACACTATGTAGGCTTTTAGGTTGGACATTGTTTAGTTATTCTCTGTAAGATTAGTATCCCTGAGAAATCGTGATAGATCATTTTCGTTCGTTATTGTGTACAGTTGACCTACATTTGTTTTCCTAACAAGAATTTTCCCATCTCGTGTGAAGCATTGGTGTATTGTGTAATTATTCTCCCGCTTAAGTTTTCTGACTCTATACAGGAGGTTCTGACGTTTTTTGGTAAGACACTCGTTTATGTATACCTCTTGTTTTACTTTAATAGATGCAATAATTAAGTCTTTTTTCCTGTCATGTGAGTGGAATCTAAGCATAACACTTTTTCTACCATGGGATCCTAGTAACCTGGCTTCTTTTATTTCTGACTCGGGTACAATAACACTTGTTTGGTCCTTTATGATCTGCAGAGTAATTTCTTTACTGTTTGTTTGGTTCATATCACTGGGAAAAAGTGGACTGTTAACTATTACTGCGTCCGATAGTTTATCTTGTTCAGTTTTATCTTCTTGGAGAGCAAAGTAGTCACTGAACTGGTTATCTAAGTTGTTCTTCCATTCTTTTACTGCTTCTTCAACCTTTGTATTAAGAGATATTATTTGTTGGGTATGGCTATCTATGACTGTCTGGATGGTCTTGTCACAGTTAGTGATTCCTGGTGTTGACAACTTTTGTTCAAGACTGAGGATTTTGTTCTCGAGTTGTGTCATCCTGGTGTCTTGTTTTGTTAGCGTCTCTCGAAGATTCATATTTTCAATAACTAAGTTGGAGATGCATGTTTTTAGGGTATCTGGATCGTTGGTCATACCTGAGAGACTACTTGGTAGGTTGAATCCGGGGAAGAGAGGGGAGGATGGGCTGGTGGCAGCCATGTTTGTTGTTATTGTTGTGGTGTCGCCTTGAGCGGTGGTGAGTGGGAGGGTTGCTGGGCCGGCGTCCTCCTGGCTACACTTGTTGAATAGTTGATTTTTCGGTGTTTTCTTGCTGGCCTTGGTGCTGTTTCCTCTTAGATTGCGCCTCATAATACTACAGGAATTGTTGTAGTTAAGAAGAAGTTGTAGTTATACAAAGCTTAGGGTTACGTTGTTCGGCTGGCAGCGGGGTGTTGCTTTCGGTTTGTGGGCAGTCTTCCTTTGATCTCTATTATTTTCGATTTGTAGGTTTCACTGTTGGTAATCTTTGGTCATTCTGGGTGCTACGTTGGGTAGTGTAGGTTTGCTTGTAACTAGGTCATCATAGGAGCATTGGTAGCTCTGATAGTTGGAGAAAAGTACGGAGCACTTCATTTTTGCATAACATGAGATGTACACAAGGGATGTCAAAGATTGTTTTGTGCCATGAGTTGTCCAGATATGGGCATTCTGTTATAGCTATCAAGGAGAAGTTTGAGAAGAGGGTTTATATTGGGGTTTAAAGTTCTTTATATATAGTAGGCACAATAATATTAGTGTATATTTTCTATATCAAGTAAGTTCAAGCTCTTGAAGAGCTGTAGGGTGTGTTGTCAGGTGTAGGAGTTGATCATCTGCACAGCAGCTTTTTGTTGGGTTACTGTAAGTGTACGGTCATTGGCCGTGGTCAGTCCCCAAGCACAAATTACGTAGGTGAGGTAAGGGTAGATTAGAGAGTGGTATAGTGTAAGGAGTGCTCTTTGGGGTACATAGTACCATATCTTGGAAAGGATGCCTACTGATTTGGAAACTTTTTTGGATATATGCTGGATGTGGCCCTGAAATTTAAGATTACACAGTCAAGATGAAAACCTAGAAATTTGCCCTCGGTGTGTCTTGTAACAGGGGAACCATATATCGAGATGTTTAGCTGGATATTTAAGGCTGTTTCCAAACAGCATGAAGTAGGTTTTGTCTATATTGAGAAGTGAGTGATGGTGTAGACAACACGGGTTTAGACCAGGTCGCTCCTGCCTGTCCCAGCCACTGGACCACTATGACAAGTTCCTGGATGCTGTAGAGGATAAACGAAATACAGACGTAGTATACACAGACTTTGCAAAAGCTTTCAACAAGTGTGACCATGGTGTAATAGTGCACAAAATGCATGATAAAGGAATAACAGGAAAAGTTGGTAGATGGATCTATAACTTCCTGACAAATAGAACATATAGAGTAATAGTAAACAGAGTAAAGTCTGAGGGAGCTACAGTGAAAGCTCTGTTCCACAAGGCACAGTACTTGCTCCAATTCTATTCCTCATCCTCATATCTGACATAGAGATGTAAGCCATAGCTCCGTGTGCTCCTTTGTGGATGACACCCGGGTTGCCATGACAGTGACCTCCATCGAAGACACCGCAAGACTTCAAGCACACATCAGCCAAATCTTCAAATAGGCCACTCAAAACAATACGAAGTTCAATGAAGGGAAATTTCAACTCAGATATGGAAAACATGAGGAAATTAAAATTGTATCAGGGTATATGACAAATTCTAACCATACAATAGAGTGAAAAAGCAGTGTGAAGATCTGGAAGTGATAATGTCAGGATCTCGCCTTCAAAGACCACAACAATGTATTTACTGCATCTGCTAGAAAAATTATAGGATGCATAATGAGAACCTTCAAAACTAGGGACAGCAAGCCCATGATGATTCTCTTCAAATCGTTTGTTCTCTCTAGGCTGAAATACTGCTGTACACTAACTGCCCCCTTCAAGGCAGGCAATATTGTTGACCTGTAGAGTGTACAAAGAACTTTCATGACACACAAGTACAATAAGGCACCTAAATTACTGGGAATGGTTAAAGGCCCTTGATTTGTATTCCCTGAAATGCAAGCGAGAGAGATATATGATAATATACACTTGGAATATCCTAGAGGGATTAGTACCAAACTTGCACACAAAAATCACTCCCTATGAAAGTAAAAGACTCGGCAAGAGATGCAACATTTCCCCAGTGAAAAGTAGGTGCGTCACGAGTACACTGAGAAACATCAAAATGAGCGTTCAACTGCCTCTCAGCATACATAATGGGGATTATCAGTTAACCCCTGGCTGTCTTCAAGAAGACACTGGACAGGCACCTGAAGTCAGTACCTGACCAGCCGGGCTGTGGTTTGTATGTCAGTTTGCATGCGGCTAGCAGTAACAGCTTGGTTGATCAGACCCTGATCCACCACGAGGCCTGGTTTCAGACCAAGCCACAGGGGCATTGACCCCTGAAACCCTCTGCAGGTATACTCCAGGTAACTGGTTTGAGTCACATCCTGGGGACAAAATTAACCTAATTTGCCCAAAATGCTTTGCATAACAAGGGGCCTTCTGTATAATAAGTCAGCTAAGTCGGTATACAGTGGACCCTCAAGTTTCGAACTTAATCAGTTCCAGGAGCTAGTTCTAAAGTTGAAATGTTTGAAAGTCGACCTATATTTCCCATTAGGAATACTGGAAATACAATTAACCCTTTGACTGTCGCAGGCCCCTTTCTGAAACTGTCATTCTGTGTCGCAAAGTATTCGAAAAAAAAAAAATTATTTTTTCTTATGAAAATGTTAGGAATATTTTTCTGAGTGTTTTAAGCCTAAAAAATTTTTTTTGCCATCAGTACTTACCGAGATATAGAGCCGCAAAGTTTGCAGAAAGTGACGTGTGTACGGCAACAGCGGTGACTGCCACCGACCCGGTATTCTTTATTTACTCTAATTTAAAAGTTTCTTGCATTTTTCAATATTTTTCTTTTCCAACTAACTTATGTGGCCTGTGAGACCAATGTAAGGTGCATTGTTCAAATATACACTCATTGTTTTTAACACAATGACAGAGATTTTTTAGATTTTGCCACCGAAGTGGCTAGTTTATTGTGCACCCCATATCCATCCTGTGGACGGTAGCGCGAGAGCATATGGATACACAAAAGGCCTAGGAACTAGGCCCCAAAGGGTTAACAGGAATACATATGGATTTATATCTACATATCTATAGTTCACTTATCTGTTACAAGCAAATTTAGGAAATTTGCTTAGTATATCTGGTATCTTATTTTCATTAATAAGATATCTTGACATGTCACATAGGTTATTATACTGTCTGTCTCTGTATTCCTCAATAAGTGGACAATTAAGCACATAGTGTTCAAGAGAGTGACCATATGCCTGATCACATAATTTACATTTAGTTTGATCATCATCTGTGTGTCTCCCAAACTGCCAGAAGTACTTGTAACCAAGCCTAAGCCTGGCCACTACAACATCAGTCAGTCTGTTCACATTGCAAGTTGCTCCATAAACATACTTATCTACGTTCATGTTATCATAGTGGGTTATAGATCTACTCAGGCTTCTAACTGCATTCCTATAACAATCATTTTCATTATTTACTTCTCTCCTAATATTATTCCTAATGCTAGACACAGTTATACCAAAGTTATATTCTACATTCTCCTTCTCGATGCTCTTCTTGGCTAACATATCAACTTTATCATGAAGGAGTAATCAAATGTGTGATGGGATCCATAGCAATTGTACATTAATTCCTTTGTCCCTAATTTTTGAGTATCTATACCTGGCTTCCCCAATGAGCATGTTGTTGGAGTCATTATATGAGTCAAGAGCCTTCAATGATGACATAGAATCAGTAATGATGATAGAGTCAAGCTCAGTGTCATAGGTTAGCTTTAGCGCCATTAGGATTGCAAACAATTCAGTTTGCAGTGTAGACGCCCAGTTGTTAATTCTTATGCCTAACTCAACAAATTTATTATCGTTCTTAACTAGGGAGGTGGCAACAAGAGCAGATGCAGCCCTGCCAGAAGACTCCTGTTTAGATCCATCAGTGTATATAACTTGTGATAACTTGTTACTACCAGCTAGGTGAGAAATTTCTTCTTGAGCAGTTGCTCTAACAAGAGATTTAAGGAAGGGATTACTAGCAATGAGCTTCTTGGGAGGGACTTGTAGGTATGTGATATTAAATGAACACATCTTCCATGGAGGGGTGAAATGCTCTTGTTTCCTACAGTGATACAGTTCATGTAGGTTATAAAACTTAATGCAATTGCACGTTTTCACAATCCATTTAGATCTGTGTGTATTTACCTCTAGACACTTGGTAAGATTCACTGTGACAGTGTCTGGTTCGTTTCTCAACATTCTAATACCGAGTACAGTGTTAATTTCAACAATCCTATCACTGATACTAGAAATACCAAGCTCCTTCCTCATGTTAAGAACTTTTGTAGATCTGGGACAGCCAAGAATAATCCTGAGAGCTTCATTTTGCATTAACTCCAAGGGTCGGAGAGAACTTTCTCTAGCTAATATCAACATGGGAGCAGCATAATCAATTAAGGACCTAACATAGGCTATGTACATCATTCTCACGATTCTCACATTTGCACCATAGTTGGGATTGTAGCCAGCAACAGCTTTGAGAGCATTTAGCCTAGCTTTACATTTCTTGTTTAGTTGTGGTATAGTGGATTTGTTAAAGGGTACATCTACACCAAAATATCTGTAAGTTTTAACGTAGCTAATGATTTCACCCTGCAAATAGATGGGTGGGGGATGTCGTTTGCTTGTTAATATCTTAGTTTTAGAGGAAGATATTATGAGGCCTAGTCGATTACAAATTGCTTGAACTTCATTAAGAATGGTATTCATCTTCTTATGCCCTGTTGTATGGATCATGATATCATCAGCATAGCTTATAGCTATATGTTTAGGTGAGGCAGGTAGAGCATTTAGGAGAGCATTAATCAGAATATTAAATAGCATGGGACTAAGAACTCCTCCCTGCGGTGTACCTAAAGACATTTCTTTAGAATCACTTCTGAAGCCTTGGTAAAGGACAGAGGATACTCTATTTGACAGGTATCCTATTATCCAGCAGAGTAAGCTACCACCAATATTCATTTTGGCTAATTCATGTAGTATAACGGTTCTGTTTGCAATATCAAATGCAGATTTTAGATCAAGAAAAGTGGTAAAACTAGTAGAGTTGTGTGCAGTGAGAAAGGTGGAAATACAGTTCTGCACACTTTTACCTTTCATGAACCCATAGAGGTAGGGGGAAAGTTGATCTCTGATTCTGTAGTACAGTCTGTTAAGCATCATTCTTTCAAAAGTTTTACAAAGACAACTAGTTAAGGAGATCGGCCTAAATGTATCAGGCTGTTGGGGCTTAGGGATAGGCATAATGAGACTATTGGTCCAGGAAGTAGGAAGAACGCCCTCAATGTAACTGAGATTATACAGTGCCAACAAAGGGTTATCAGGCACGTGCCTTAGAGTTCTGAGAATATCATAGGTTATACCATCCTCTCCAGGAGCAGTTGATCGACCTTTGGTTAATGCATTATCTAATTCATACTCAGTAAAGAGGCAATCACTCTCATCAATATTTTGGCTCATAAAATTAATCAGTTTCAACATTTCTTCAGAAGTACTCTCTAAATTTTTTCTAATATGAGATGGAAGGCTTTCATGCCTGGATGTTTTGGACCAGCCATTTATGAGGTCATTTGCTTTTTCAAGAGGAAAGGGATGAGCAACATTGCCAGCCTTTTTCCTGGTTATTTTATTTATACCTTTCCAAGCCAAACTCAAAGGGGTGGACCTATTTAATCCACTAACAAACTGTTCCCATTCCTGTTGCCTAAGTTCTTCCTTTCTATTCCTTGCATTTGTTAGTGCAGCTTGGAACGTTCTGAGCAGGTCTGGGGTTCTACATTCACGGTATGCTTTACCAATCCTCCTAGCTGCATGTGTTAGATTGCGCAGCTGTGGATCATTATAGTATTTACATTGGTTTTTATTGTTATTTATAGTGGAGGGTTTTTGTTTCCTATTCCTGCCCACTTGATCTGTGAGAACACTCTCAATAGTGGTAATTAAATCATCATTAAATTTTTGTGTGCCAATGGGCTCGTAATTCTTATACCATTCATCCAAGTGGTTAATAAAGTTGTCTCTGTGTTCTGGTTTGAGAATAAGTTTCCTCCTTCTGTATTTAGCTCCTTGATTGCTGGAGATGTGATCAAGATTGACAGTTGTTAGTCTTGGGAAGTGATCAGATAGAAGATCATCAACTATGACAGAGTCATGCATCGTATATGATGTATTAAATCCAAGACACAGATCTAGTATGCCACCATATATGTGAGTAGGCTCAGTAGTGCCCACAATTCGAACATTATCATGCTCATTTAGCAATCTCACTAGTTTAGTTCCATTGGTGTTTGTTATAGACCCACCAATATTCTTATGTCTGGCATTAAAATCTCCAAGAATGATGGTAGGTTCACTATTGATGCGATCTGGTAAAGCATCAGGTCGAAGCTGGTTCGCTGGGGCATAGAGATTAAAAATGTTTATGGAAAAATCGCCTGCATATACTTTGACACCATGATACTGCATGTTAACTCGACTCTGCAAGGAAAGGAGTGAATGTGGCAAGCTCTTTCTGACATACATCACACAACAGTTGGTTGACCTTAGGTTATAAGCTGCATATCCAGGCAAGTTTGGTGGAGGTGCTCCATCTTTCAATCTACATTCCTGCAAACAGATGACATCAATATTCTTGGTTGCACTAATATGATGTAAGTCAGGCAACCGCTTCCTGATGGAAGCAATGTTCCATGAAAAGATTTGTAATGTATCCATTGTAGTGAGTTATTACAATCTCTTGCTCATAAGATGGTAAAACTATTATGCTTTGACTACAGTGTGCAGATACTTAAGAGCAAATAGCATAGTTTGTACGTCTTTATCTTCAGGACCTTTATTTTTAAGCATTTTTCGGCATTTTGGCAGCCAGTGATAAGGCAATTTTTGAAGGCAAGAGTTATGGGCTTCTTTCTCACAAATTGCTGGAAGCTGAACGGAGATTGCTGCATTTTTGACATCATCACCATGCTCAAGATCATCATCCTGATTACATATATTTATTAAACTTGTCAGGATCTGTTCAAAATGCTCAATTTTTTTCTGGAAAGTTGTTATAATATGAGGAAGGTCAGGCGAATCCAATGCCTCTCCGGAGGATGGCACTTCTGGGTTAGTGCTTTCTTTAACACCTATCACCTTAACAGGTACCATGGTTACATTAGTGTTCTCTGTTTCATCATTCATTGCAGGTAGGTCCTGTGCATCTGACTCATCTCCAATTTCCAGAACAAACTTTATCACTATTAGTTTGTGTATACACTTTGTTTACACAAACAATACAGAACAAATGTTTATTACTATTGTTCCATAATATATATACATATGTACAGGTTGGAGAGAGGGGGTAAAGGAGGTTTTGTGTGCGAGGGGCTTGGACTTCTAGCAGGCATGCGTGAGCGTGTTTGATAGGAGTGAATGGAGACAAATGGTTTTTAATACTTGACGTGCTGTTGGAGTGTGAGCAAAGTAACATTTATGAAGGGGTTCAGGGAAACCGGCAGGCCGGACTTGAGTCCTGGAGATGGGAAGTACAGTGCCTGCACTCTGAAGGAGGGGTGTTAATGTTGCAGTTCAAAAACTGTAGTGTAAAGCACCCTTCTGGCAAGACAGTGATGGAGTGAATGATGGTGAAAGTTTTTCTTTTTCGGGCCACCCTGCCTTGGTGGGAATCGGCCAGTGTGATAATAATAATAATAAAAAATATGTACAGTCACTGAACACATTCCTAGAACTGCTGCAGCTTGTGGAACTCTTTGAAACATGGGTATATGCAGAGGGGCACTTTACACTCCTCACACATAAAACGAGTGTCTCTGCGTGTTTGTGGGCGTTTTGTGGTATGTGTACATACATAACACCTCTTCTGAGCATTTTTCTTGGCAGTAGTAGGAGGCAGTTGTATGGGGTAGTGATCACCAGGCCTGAAACGAGATGGCGTGTGTTGGTAATTTTGTGGGCGCTGGTCTATTGTAGGCGTTGCTCCTTGGTACTTTGTGATTATTTGTCTGATTACTGACAAACAAAATTCACCATATTTTGGTGTTTTGTTGGTCTTCAACTTGTATATGTTATAAGCATTTAGCATAGAGATATCAACAAGATGGAAAAAAAGTTTTATATACCACTTATAACTCTTGCATACACAATCTGCAAACCCAATCTGCATGTCACATTTGTCCACTAACCCATTCTAAAGCTGCAGGCTTTAGAATGGGTTCATTGGTCTCTCTGTTGTGCCTGCCACTGTGTGCCATTTCGTTTGGGTGAACTGATGTCAACAATGTGACATCACGTTTGTCATGCCACTGAAATGCCATGATGTCATTGGCAGCAAAGGCTTGCACCTCACCTCTGCGAGTGCCAGCGTCAAACCTTGGCATATGTTTACGATTACCACGCACTGTGCCACACACGTCTGTCAAGTTCACTCGCAAGAAATCACTGAGTAAGGGGCTTGTGTACCAGTTATCAGTAAATAACATATGCCCCTTACCAAGATATGGTTCCATCATTGTTCGAACCACATCACCAGAGATACCCAATAACTTCATGGTATCTCTCAAAGTATTACTGCCAGTGTACACAATGATATCCAAAACTAGACCACTTCTGCAATCACACAGTACAAATAACTTTATACCAAAGCATTTTCTCTTGCTTGGTATATATTGCTTGAATGAGAGTCTTCCTTTGAATAAAATCAAGGACTCATCAATAACAAGCTTCCTGAAGGGATAAAAATACATGCAGCACTTTTGTTTCATGTACATAAACACATTTCTGATCTTATATAACCTGTCGGTTCTGTCAGGCCTGGTTTTCTCTGAAAAGTGTAACATACATAACAGTATCAGGAAACGATTGACGCCTATAATGTCACTAAAACCTGGAGTTGAAATCAGGCATTCTGTTGCCCAGTATGTGGTGATAGTGTGCTTATACACATGTGGCATAAGCATTATTGTGGCAAAAAAAGGTACATCTCTGCCACAGTTGTCTCTTCCACTGGTGTAGCCGTGATTTTGGTGAGAGAATTGTATTTGCCATGGTGTAATCATAGTATGTGTTTGTTTCCCTGACAATGATGTCCATCAGGGGTTCATCGAAGAATAACTCAAAGCAGTCCAGTTCACTAGCATTGTTCCCAAGTGGACATGATGGCTTTATTCCACTTTGTGCTTCATCAAAGTCATGGGGACTGGGAACAAACTCATCACCGTCCTGCCAATCCCAGATGCGGTCTGCTGGTGGGTTCTGGATATTGTACCGTGGTTGTGGTTGTGCAGGTTGTGGGAGTGTGGGGTCGGGTGAGGCTGGTTGTTGTGCAGAGTCAGCAGCGTGGGTAGTAGCGTGGCCCGCTGCTGGTGCCACATGGGCCGTGCCACCATCACTATCACCACCACTGCCTTCTCCCTCACTTGCATCATTCATACCCATTGTAACAATATCGTCATCTTCACTATCAGGTCGTGGTGTAGGGCCACGGGATGTGCTCCCAGAGTTTCTCCTTCCCCTTGGAACAGCATATGAAACACTACCAGACCGCATGCTACGTCGCACATACTGCCGCTTCACTGGGGAATATTCACCCTCACTGTCACTAGAACTGCTTTCAATGACCTTGAAATCACTATCACTATCACATTCACTGCTAACATCTGGGTGTTGTACACGACCAAATAGTTTCCTCTTTCATCCTGGTACAGGCGAACGTGAACGTGAACAAGCCGGCCCAGCACCAGAGGTGGAAGGTTGTGGGTCATCTGGGTTTTCATCACTAATTACGTTATCCTGGGCACTTTTTCCGGTCACACTCACTTCAGAACCCTGGAATTCACTGTCACTGACATTTTCATCGCTGTTAGAGCTATCACTTTGGAACAAAAGACCTCCAATCCGCCGAGGAGTGAGGAACTTCTTACCGAGAGGCATGGTGAAAATGGACTAACAAGATGGCGTTCCCACAATGCACCTCTGGGTCCCAGATTTTTTTCACAGGGTGCACACTGACCACTGAGACCCATTCTCTCTCATGTAGGCCTACCAGGCCTTTCCCGCTTGATTTGAAGCCGCTAGAATTTGTTCATATAAATACGTGAGAAACAGTGGCGCCTAAGACGTATTTATACAGCGTAAACAGTCAAAGGGTTAATCCGTTCCAGAAACCCAAAAATATTCACAAAAAAATACATTTTATAGAAATTGCAGGTCTCCCTCAACATTCGCGAGGGTTAGGGGATCAAGAGCCTCGCGAATGTTGAAAAACCGTGAATGTTTGGTGCCCCAATATATTGTAGGGAAATATAATACAATACTGCTTCCTTAACTTGCTGAACCATGAACAATCATAAAATACATGAAAACGTCGTAAATTGTACTAAATATATACATGTTATGCTTTAATAACATGTATGTTATTAAATACCACAGACTCCACCACTGCCTCCACCACTTCCCCAACCACTGCGAGTCCCTACTACCCTCCCTCCGACCCCCGCAACTGGCAGCCAGCCCTCCCACCACTCAGTGTGGTGAGTGTTTTGTTTGTTCATTATTTGCTATTAAACTACAGTATAAATAATGTAAACCCATTCATGACTGCATATTGGAATGGCTATTCGGACAGGTATTGGATGGTGACATCATGTGTTTAGTCTTGAACACAGCAAAGAATCAAACATTTCTGCTACTGCTAATAATAACAATAGTAATAATAATAATAATAATAATAATAATAATAATAATATTAATAATACGATATAATTGAAGAAGGAAGTTGTACAAAAATACGAGGGAGTGGTTGACACATCGTCAGTGTGGCTTTGTTTATGCTGGAGTGAGTATTAGTCTCCCTGCTCTTCCAAACATTTCACAATAATTCAGCGGTTGAGGCAGTGGTATTTAATAACATATATGTTATAAATAATAATAGTACATTAATAACATGTATTATTATTATTAATAACATGTATGTTATTAAATACCACTGCCTCAATCGCTTCCTCACCAGCTGCCTCACCCACTGCCTCAGTCGCTGCTTCAACAGTTACCTCAATCGCTGCCCCAACAGCTACCTCAACAGCTGCCTCAATCGCTTCCTCAACAGCTGCCTCACCCACTGCCTCAATCGCTGCATCAACAGCTGCCTCAGTGACCACTGCCTCAATCGCTGCCTCAACAGCTGCCTCAATTGCTGCCTCAACAGCTGCCTCAATCGCTGCCTCAACAGCTGCCTCAATTGCTGCCTCAACAGCTGCCTCAATCGCTGCCTCAAAAGCTGCCTCAATCGCTGCCTCAATCGCTGCCTCAACAGCTGCCTCAACCACTGCCTCTACCACTCCAGTCGCACTCAATCTACAAGCACCAAACAATGAATTATTGTGAAATGTTTGGAAGAGCAGGGAGACTAATGCTCACTCCAGCATAAACAAAGCCACACTGACGATGTGTCAACCACTCCCTCGTATTTTTGTACAACTTCCTTCTTCAATTATATCATATTTATTATTATTATTATTATTATTATTATTATTATTATTATTATTATTATTATTATTGCTATTGTTATTATTAGCAGTAGCAGAAATGTTTGATTCTTTGCTGTGTTCAAGAGTAAACACATGTCACCGTCCAATACCTGTCCGAATAACCATTCCAATATGCAGTCATGAATGGGTTTACATTATTTATACTGCAGTTTAATAGCAAATAATGAACAAACAAAACACTCACCACACTGAGTGTTGGGAGGGCTGGCTGCCAGTTGCAGGGGTCGGAGGGAGGGTAGTAGGGACTCGCAGGTGGCGGGAAACTTGAATATGATTTGGCGGCTGGGAATTTGGCGGTTGGGAATTCGCGAATGTGTGAAGCCCGCGAAAGCTGAAAACGTGAATGTTGAGAGAGACCTGTACATTACACAGTGGACTCTCGGTTATCGGCCATAATCCGTTCCAGAAGGTCGGCCGATACCCGAAATGGCCGAAGACTGAATTAATATTTCCCATAAGAATTAATGGAAATACAATTAATACATTCCAGACAAAAATATTCACAAAAAAATAATTTTTTTTAAACAATTATGTAAGTTTTACATACCTTTATTGAAGGCTAATGCTGGCTTCTGGAAGATAGGGAAGAGGAAAGAGGGAGGAGTTAGTGTTTGGAAGGGGAATCCCCCTCCATACCCCTCAAGGAAGGTTCCTTGATGTTGGTGAGGGGCTCTTGATTTAGGGAATTGGATCTGTGCTCCAGTTCCCCGAATTAAACCTGAATGCCTTCCACATCCCCCCCCCCAGGCGCTGTATAATCCTCCGGGTTTAGCGCTTCCCCCTTGATTATAATAATAATAATAATAATCCCCCTCCATAAAGACTTTAGGTAGCAAAGCCTTTTCTGGGGTTACTTCCCTTCTTTGTCTTTTAACCCTTTGAGGGTTTTCGTCGTACTAGTACGTCTTACGCGTAGGGGTTTTTGACGTACTAGTACTCATAAATTCTAGCGGCCTCAAATCTAGTGGGAGAAAGCTGGTAGGCCTTCGTATGAAAGAATGGGTCTATGTGGTCAGTGTGCACAGTCTAAAAAAAATCCTGCAGCACACAATGCATAAGGAGAAAAAAAAACTTTGACCATTTTTTTTTTAATAAATCAGCGACTTTGCAGTGTATTTTCGTATGGTATTTATTGTTGTATTCTAGTTTTCTTGATCTCATTTTATAGAATGGAAGACATATTACAGAAATTGAGATGATTTTGACTGGTTTTACAAAGAAAGGTGCCTTGAAATTGAGCTCAAAGTAGCAGAAATGTTCGATTTTTACCAAACTTCAAAAGTAAACAAATCGTGCCAAGCGTGCAATACACGTCAACTGGTGAGTCTAATATTCTTTCACAAGTGCACCAATAATATTTATACCATTTTTTACACTAATGCAGTAGTCTGCATAACAGTAAATCTTATATTTTCTGTGAAAATAAAAATTCAAAGTGGAAAGCAAAAGAATATAAGAGGGGCCTTGAGACGTGACTAATGACTAGAGGAAATGTCATTTTAGTGCCAGGAATGTCTTTCTTGTTTATTCTGGACCCTATTCGGAAATTGGCATCTTTTGAAATTTGTGTGAAATTGGCAAAATTGCTAAATTCTGACCACTGTACTGGATAGTTGAATTTCATAAATGAGTGTTTTCTTGCACCCATTCGATAGAAAAAATGGAGTTCTAGCGAAATATTCATGTTTTTTGTCGACTAGTACAGTGAAATTGGCCGAAAATGGGGCTCAAAGTGGGCAAAATCGCCGATGCGTAAACATCGCCGAGACCGCTAACTTTGCAAGAGCATAATTCCGTAAGTTTTCTATCAAATTTCAAACTTTTGGTGTCTTTATGATCGGGAAAAGATTCTCTATCTTTTCATAAGAGAAAATAATTTTTTTTTTTTTTAAATTTGGCCGACCCTGAGAACGAGTTTCGGAGAGGGCCTGTCGACCCTCAAAGGGTTAATGCTACTAGGACCAGCTTGAGAGTCACTGGACCCCTGCCTCACAACAAATCTGTCCATAGAGGTCTGTCTCTGGCATCTCTCTAAGATTTCCCTGAAGTGGGACAGGGTTTTGTCACTGAACATGTTGCAGATATGGCTGAGTCAGGGTGGTGTTTCTATACAAAAGCTTGCACCCTAGTCCACATTGCACACACCTCTTTAATCTGACATTTACTGCTACAGTGCATTCATTACTAACCTTAAAATATTTGTAGTCTTAATGTAGGGCAAGAGGTGAGTAGTATTTATTTGTAGGAAGTCAGTGTAGGTAGCAGTAGATGTAGGTACAGTACACGTATGTAGCCTCCCCCCGGGCTACACTACACAGCTATATTACAATACACAGCCATATTATTACACTACACAGCCATATTATTACCATGTTCATTGAGTTTAATCATTTCTAACAACTACCTTTAGATTCCATCTTAAACAAAGGGAGAAGTAATGAATAATTCATGCCAAGAATTGTAAACAAATGCATATGAAGGGTGGTTACTGCACCAGTCGCCAGATTCACAGTTTTCTCTAACGCTGCACAAGAGAAAATGTAATGTTTACTCTCCATCCCACTCTCCACTTGATAACATATAAACATTGCATGTTTATATGCTACATATGTAATGTGTTTCTTATACAGTGGAACCTCAAAAATTGAATGTATCACATATCGAACCTTTCGAAAATAGGACCATTTATTCGGACAAACTGTGTCCCTATTATCGAACGCGCCCCTATTTTCGGACTGCTGGGTATGGAACCTGTCTGCTGCCTGCTCTGTCCGCGTCTCCGCGCAGGCGCCGTGAGCAGTGTAGCTTTGTTTATGCTTGAGTGAACACTAACCTGCGCTCTCATTCACGCATTTACGATTATTTCGTTGTGTTTAGTGCTTATGGGACTGTGAAATAAGCTGCCATGGGCCCAAAGAAACTTGCTAGTGGTACCCCTGTGGTAAAGAAAGTGAGAAACACCATAGATGCGAAGAAGGAAATAATATAGAAGTATGAGAGTGGTGTGAGACTTGTTGAGCTTGCCAGGATGTATGGGAAAAACAAGTCGACCATCGGTTCTATCCTGTCAAAGAAAGAACAAATCAAGGAAGCTGATGTTAATATGCTAACCAAAAAAAGACCACAAATAGTTGAAGAGGTTGAGAAGTTGTTGCTGGTGTGGATCAAGGATAAAGAGATTGCAGGTGATAGTGTTTCAGAGACGATTATTTGCGAAAAGGCAAGGAAGCTGCATGCCGATCTGGTACAGAAAACTCCTGGAACCAGTGCTGATAGTGAATCTAAGGCCAGCAGAGGCTAGTTTGACAGATTTAAGAAGCATAGTGGCATACACAATGTTGTAAGACATGGTGAGGCAGCCAGTTCAGATAAACGGGTGGCTGAGAAGTTTGTACAGGAGTTTAAGGGGTACATAGACAGTGAAGAATTGAAACCTGAACAAGTGTTTAATTGTGACGAAACAAGCTTGTTTTGGAAGAAAATGCCAAAAAGGACCTTCATCACACAGGAGGAAAAGGCACTGCCAGGACACAAGCCTATGAAAGACAGGCTTACTCTTTTGTTCTGTGCTAATGCTAGTGGTGATTTTAAAGTGAAGCCTTTACTTGTGTATCATTCAGAAAATCCCAGTGTGTTTAAGAAAAGCCCAGCTCACCCTCTGCCTGCTGTGGACTTTATTGTGGCATTGGGGAACACCCTGGGGTTGGAGGTGAGTGGTGAGGATGTGGAAGAGTTGGAGGACCACAGGGAAGAGCTAACCACTGAAGAGCTACAAGAGCTTCATCTGGAGCAGTATCAGACCACAGTTGAGGAACTTGCTTCAGAGGAGGAGGAAGAGGGAGTGAATGACATCCGTATCCGCATCCGTGGAACATCCACACAAATTATTACATCCGCATCCGTGTCCGCATCCTTATTTTTCCTAAATGAGATATCCGCATCCGAAATCACGTTTCAATATACATCCGCATTTGCATCCGCACCAAAGAGGATGTGGCAGATATTATAACCTAAATTATAGAGTTTGCATGTTTATTTCCCAACAGTAGACCTGTTGCCCCATACTAGGCAGGTCCTTCACAAATCCAACCCACTAACAGAATAAACGCTACCTAAGTAATAAGACTAGACAATGGAAATATAAACACATATGCAGTATAATGTGATCCTTTATTGACGTTTCGCCCACACGGCTTTTTCAAGTCACAAACAGATCTGTTTGTGACTTGAATAAGCCCACTGTGTGGGCAAAACGTTGTCAATAAAGGATCACATTATACTGCATGTGTGTTTATATTTCCATTGTGTCGATATTTTATACCATTTCCAAGCCTAGACAATTCCATTTACTCACGTGCACGTCCCGCTCAAATCCAACCCCTCTCCCTCATGCACTTATCCAACCTAAATTTGAAACTACCCAAGGTAGTTTCAGATTTAGGTAATTTCGATAACCCTGGTGGCCTGGTGGTTAACGCTCTCGCTTCACACGGCGAGGGCCTGGGTTCGATTCCCAGCCAGAGTAGAAACATTGGGCGTGTTTCTTTCCACCTGTTGTCTATGTTCCCCATCAGTAAAATGGGTACCTGGGTGTTAGTCGACTGGTGTGGGTCGCATCCTGGAACACTGACCTATTTGCCCGACATGCTCAGCATAACAAGTGGCTTTCTATGTAGTAGTATGTCATTGTTGTCAGCTAGGGCTGTATGCCTTGTACATGTACTTGTAGTAAATAAAGATTATTATTATTATTATTATTATTATTATTATTATTATTATTATTATTATTATTATTATTATTATTATTATTATTCAAAGATTAAGGAGATTTGTGCCAAGTGGAATGATGTCCAAATGTTTGTGCAGAAGCACTACCCTGAGCAAGCTAAAACAAGCCATCTTTGCAACAAGTTCAGTGACAGAACCAGTGTGGCTAAATATGCATGTAAACCTCTGAATAAACCTGTACCATGGTTTAAGGGAGTCATTGCCAGAATGTAAGACTAGATGACAGCATTGTTTTCTACTACTATTACTACCACTATTATGACTTACTACCACTACTATGACTATTACTACCACTGCTATTCCACTCCCACTAATATTCCACCACCACTAATATTCAACTACTGTTACTTCTGCCATCACCACTGCTGCTGCCTCTGTTCTTCTCCCTTCTCCCAATCTGTCTTTTGGCTTTCTCTTATTTTTTCTCTCAGCTGTGACTTGACAGTGGTCCAGAAGAGACCAAAATATCATCCAAAGTTTCCTCTCCTGTGTATGAGTTATTTGTTAATGACACTATGCTTACAAATTATTTTTCAAAAAAGTTAATATATCCATTGGTTTATTCATTTCAGCCACATGAGAATAGCATGCCAAACTGTGAGCAGTTGTACAAAGACTTTCAGGTATCATGGGAGGTGTTTGGTGACCAGATCACCATGGAACTTGCTGCACAAGTTGGTAAGGATGGCAGCTTTCATTTCACCTTACTTGCAGTGTTTTAATTGTTTCCTGTTTATTTTAACAAGCTTTGTATTTTATTAATCATTTTTTTCTATGAAAATGATCTGCAAGTCTACATTTTTCATTAATATTAGCTTTAATTTGTATTCAAAATACCTCTCATTATAAATTCAGCCTAATCCACTTATTTACAAGTCCTGCTTAAAATAATTGTTATGGAAAATTTGTGATGAATGAAGTACCCAGTCATAATGTTCTTAATCATTCTATAGATATTTTAAGCTACTCTTTGCTTTGCAGGAGAGAATGATTATGTAGCTTTTGGCATGAGTGGATCACAAACTAAGCCAGAGATGATTGGAGGAGATGTTGTGGTGTCGTTTATGGAGGGTTACTTAGGAAATCTCATAGACTACAACATGTCTTCATACATGCCAGTAAGGATATAGGAATGAAAGTGATATATGCCTAAGCAAAATGTTTGTCTTTAGTAGAAAAAAGAATAGATGTATTGTACGATACTGATATATGGAGAAATACAGTGGACCCCCGGTTAACGATATTTTTTCAGACCCCCAAACATACACATACAAACGCACTTACATAAATACACTTACATAATTGGTCGCATTGGGAGGTGATCGTTAAGCGGGGGTCCACTGTATTGATTTTGTTTATTTTTACACACAAACAACTTCTCCCTAAGGTACCATGATGCAAAGAAGAAAACACATTCATAGTACACAGTAGGGATGTATCAGACATCTGTATCCGCATCCGCGGAACATCCGCACAAATTATTACATCCGCATCCGTGTCCGCATCCTTATTTTTCCTAAATGAGATATCCGCATCCGAAATCACGTTTCAATATACATCCGCATTTGCATCCGCACCAAACAAAGAGGATGTGGCAGATATTATAACCTAAATTATAGAGCTTGCATGTTTATTTCCCAACAGTAGACCTGTTGCCCCATACTAGGCAGGTCCTTCACAAATCCAACCCACTAACAGAATAAACGCTACCTAAGCAATAAGACTAGACAATGGAAATTTATTTATTTATTTATTTATTTATTTATTTAAAAATTTGAGCACACATACAGAGGTACAAAAAATACAGATAAGAGCAGCATGCCAAAGCCACTTATACTATGCATAGCATTACGGGCTGGCTTAAAATTAACTTAAGATTAACTAAGCAATGATGAAATCAGTGATAAAACATTAATGTAAACAGATTACTATAAAGCACAAGTGAGTATTACAAAGACAGGTCATATGGTTGTATGCATTGTTGTACATTCAGTAGAATGGAGTATTCTGTTAGGTAGTGTATTTAAAAAATAATAAAGTTAGATTGGGTTTTAGGTTTAACATTTATGTGATATAATTGTGAGAAACATTTAAGATATACAATTTATAAGGTTCAGTTATTCAGTATTTATTTGGTTTTGGGTGAGTAAGTGATCTTTGAGAAGAGACTTGAATTTATAAACAGGTAGTGTTTCTTTTATATTTACAGGTAATGAATTCCAGATTTTAGGGCCTTTTATGTGCATTGAGTTTTTGCATAGTGTGAGATGGACACGAGGAACATCAAAGAGTGATCTGTGCCTTGTGTTATGGTCATGTGTTCTGTTGAGGTTGGCAAGGAGATGTTTGAGGGGAGGGTTAATATCAGAGTTAAGTGTTCTATGTATGTAATAGGTGCAGTAATAAGTATGGATGTTTTGTATGGTGAGTAGGTTTAGTGTATTGAATATTGGTGGAGTGTGCTGGCTATAGTGAGAATTTGTTATCATTCTAACTGCAGCCTTTTGTTGGGTAATTAGTGGTCTGAGATGGTTACTTGTTGTTGAGCCCCATGCACAAATTCCATAGGTGAGATAGGGGTAAATAAGAGAGTGATATAGGGCCAGGAGGGCTGACTGTGGAGCATAGTACCGTATCTTCGATAGTATGCCTACAGTCTTGGAAATTTTCTTAGAAATTTGTTGTATATGTGTATGAAATTTGAGTCTATTATCAAGGTGGATTCCTAAGAATTTTCCCTCTGTTAGCTTTGTGATAGGTGATCCGTTTATCATTATGTTAAGAGGGACATCTGTAGCTCTGTTACCAAACTGAATGAAGTAGGTTTTGTCAATGTTTAGTGTAAGTTTGTTAGTCCTCATCCAGGTAGATATTTTCTGTAATTCGGTATATACAGTATTGGCTAGCGTGACTGGGCTCGGGTGGGAGAAGACGTATGTAGTGTCATCTGCAAATAGTGTGGGTTTGAGTAATTGCGAAGCATTTGGTAGGTCATTTATGTATAGGAGAAAGAGAAGAGGGCCAAGGACACTTCCCTGTGGGACACCAACTGTAATTGGTTGTGCAGAAGAGTTTGCCCCATTTGCATACACATATTGGCTTCTGTTGCTGAGGCATGACTTGAGGTAGTTGAGGGAGTGCCCTCTTATACCATAGTGTGACAATTTTACGTGGAGCAAGTCATGGTCAACTGTATCAAAAGCTTTACGTAAGTCAATGAAGATCCCCAGTGGGACTTCTTTTTTCTCTATTGCAGTGTATATATGTTCTAGCATGTGTATAATAGCATCATTAGTATTTTTATTAGGCCTGAATCCAAATTGGCAGGGGTTGAGTATGTTTTGGGAGATAAGGTAGGAGTAGATTCGTTTATGAATTAATTTTTCGAAGATTTTTGAGAGAGGGTGTAAGTTGGATATTGGCCTATAGTTATTCAACTCTGTTTGGTCTCCTCCTTTGTGGATCGGGGTGACCCTTGCTATTTTGAGTACTGTAGGGATGGTGGAGGATTCAATGGATTTGTTAAAGAGTGTTGCAATGATTGGTGATAGCACTTGTGACACTTTTTTGTATATAAAGGGTGGTAAGGTATTTAAATCTCCTGCCTTGTTTTTTAGTGTGTTGATAATAAGGGAGACTTCGTATGGGTTAGTCGGAGCTAGGAACAGTGTGTTCGGGTAGTTGCCGGTGAGGTAGTCATTTGGTGGGGTATCTGAGCTTGGGATTTTATTGGCAAGGTTTTGTCCTATAGTGGAGAAGAAATCATTGAGTCTGTTTGCTGTTTCTGTTGGTGGGAGTTGGGGTTCATCTGATTTTGCTAATTTTATTTCGCTATTTCGTGATATCTTTTTTGTTCCTAGAATTTCTGATAGGGTTTTCCAGGTCTTTTTTATATCACCTCGTAAGTTGGATAATCTGTTCTCATAATACAATTTTTTTGCCCTTCTTATCAGGCTGGTTAGGATTGACGAGTAACGTTTTGTTTGGTCTCTGGTTATGTAACCCATTCTGTACTGTTTTTCATATTGGTGTTTTGTATTTATGGATTTGAGAATGCTGGGTGTTAGCCAGGGACTGTTCAGTCTCTTAGCTGTCATCTGTTTAGTTTTTTTAGGGCAGTGCTTGTTATAGAGGTATTGGGTCTTTTTTAGAAAATTATTAATACATTCGTCAATATCTGTATAGATTTCTAGCTCAGTGTGCCAGTCAATGTTTGCTACTGCTGTTGTGAAGTTATTAATGGCTGCCTCATTGTGAAGTCTGAAGGTGACTTTAGTAGTGTCTTGGGGTAATTTACCAAGAGTTGTTATGAGGAAAGTAGGGTAGTGGTCTGTGGTATTATCTGTAATTATGCCTGATTTTAAAGGGGATATGGTGTTGGTCCAGATGTGGTCAAGTAGGGAAACACTAGTCTCTGTAACTCTTGTAGGTTTTGTTACTGTTGGTAGCAACATACAGTTACTCATTGTGTTTGTGAATTCAGTAATGTGTGGGTCCTGGTCTTGCAGGAGATTTATATTGAAGTCACCTGAGAGTAGTAAGTGATCTTTGTTCATGCGTGCATCAGTTATCATACTTCCTAGGTTTTGACTAAATTGGCTAATGTTTGACTGTGGAACTCTGTAGATGTTTATCTATGTGAGAGGTTTTTGTAGGTATTTGGATTTGAATTTGGCTATTATATATTCCCCATGTTCATCCCTTGTGCAAGTATTAGTGATACATTCTAGTTGGTCTGAGTAGTATATGGCTGTGCCACCCCCTTGTTGGTCTGGCCTACAGTTGTGTATGGCTGTGTAACCAGGAATGGCATAGACATCTGTACTATCAGGCTTTAGCCAGGTTTCAGTTAGTGTAATGATGGACATATTGGCATGTAAGAAATTTAGTAATGCTATGAGGTCATCGTAATGCTTGCTTAAAGATCTGATATTGTAGTTAAAGATAGTTATGTTGTTGTTGGCACTGAGAAGTGCCTTTGATTGTTCTGCAGTGTAGTAATTACAGTAACTGTTTGATTCATTTAAGTCATTAAATAAGAGGTTGGTATCAGGATCAATGCTTGTAATCATAAGATTTGTAGTGAATCTATAGTTAGAATTAAGTATAAAACAAAGTAAATAGTCTTAAGCTAAAAAATAGCACCTGAATTATTTAACAAATGTAAAATAATGAGCTAAGGTAGTTTTTTTTTTTTTTAAGCTAAAATAAAGGAGACAATATAAAAGGGACTAATACAAATAAAGTGATGATCAAATAACGGAGCTTGGGAATATGATAGTAGGTAGTACTATAAAGGTAATTCTTTAAAGTTAGAATTATAGTATAAAATAATAATATAAAAGGGACTAATATAAGTTGTGGTGAACAATAAAGTGGTAATCAAATAAATGAGCTTTGGAATATAATGGCAAAATTGTGAACTTATTCTACTTTAGCACCTGAGAATAGCACCTTGATTATTTTAACAATTGTGAATATATAAACTTGGATAGTTATATAAAGCTAAAATAAAGGAGAAAATATATAAGGGACTAAAATTAAGTAATGGTAAACAAAGTTAAATGGACAGGTGGTCACTATGAAATAATATTGGTTTAGGAGTAAGATCTGATTTGTAATATTAAATAAATTGAGCAGTTTTTTGCACAATAAAAGTAAAAAAAATGAGGTAGTTGGTACTAGCTAGCTAAAGATAGTTTTGGTACTTGCAAAAAAGTAATTGGAATATACACTAATTGCATACACAATGAAAAGTGACTAAAAAAACAAGTAGTGATAAACAAAATTAAATGGACAGGTAAGAATAATGAATATTATTAATTTGGAGTAAGATTTGACTTGTAATTTAAAATTATGAGCAATTAATAGCAGTAAGAAAGAAGTATAGAGTATTGGAGGTAGTTGGCATTAGCTAGTGATGAAAAATAATAAAAATAATAATGTACAATGTAATAGTAACGTACACTATATGCACCACACGTATATATGTATTAAGGGCACTTATCTGATCTGTTACAGAAATGTCAGCTTTTCTAAGGAAGGTAGAGAAATCGTGTTCGTTTGAGATGGTATATTGTTGTCCTGTTGATGTTTTCCTTACTAGTATTTTCCCATCTCGCATGAAACACTGATGTATTTTGTTTTCCTGTTTAAGTTTTCTCAGCCTGAACAGAAGGTTTTGAAGTTTTTTTGTTAGACACTCATTTATGTACACTCCATTTTTCATTGTAATTGCTGATTTAATTAGGTCCTTTCTTTTATCGTATGAATGAAGTCTGATCATTATACTGTGTTTACTTCCTGGTTTTCCTAACAAACGTGTTTCTTTGATTTCATTGTTTTGCACGATGACTTGTACGTGGTTCTGTATTATCCTGATAGCAGTTTCTTTGCACTGTGCTTGTGTTATGTCACTAGGAATGTGTGGACTGTTTATTATTACTGCATCAGACAACTTATCTTGTTCAGTTTTGTCGTCTTGGAAATCAAGGTATTCATTTAGTCGAGTGTGCATGTTCTGATTCCAGTCCTTGATTGCTTCTTCAACCTTCATATTTATTGTTGTTATTTGCTCAGTGTGACTGGCTATAGCTGCTTTTAGAGTATTTTCTGTGTCAACACTTCCCGATGTAATCTTCTCTTCAAGGTTTTGGATCTTATTCTCGAGGTTGGTTATCTTGGATTCTTTTCGCTCGAGTGTTGCTTTGATATCTTTGATTTCATTTTCTAGAGCAACAATGTAGTCCTTGATATTGTCAGGAATAATCATACCTGAGTTATCATGGGTGAATCCTTTGAAGGGAGTGGAGTTGGAGGGGGAGTCAGCCATGTTTGCTGTTGTTGTTGTTGTTGTTCCTTGGGTGGCGGCGGTGAGGGGGGTTGATGATACACTGGCATCCTGCTGGGTAGACAAGTTGAGTTCTAGGGTCCTTGCTGTTATTCTTTTATTACTGGTGTTGTTTCTTCTGCGATATCCTTTCATAGTATCACTGAAGTAGATACTGTGTAGCAATGGAGGAGAAGGCTTGTTTTCTCGGAGCTTGGGTTAAGTGATTGTCTGGCAGCAGAGGCAGTGTTTGGGTTAGCAGGGCTGTCTTCCTTAGATCTTCTAATTTTGTCAAGATTTGGGTTACATTCTTAGTATTCTTGGGTCATGTTGTGGTCTACGTGGGTTCATGTAGTTGAACTTTCACTTAGGCCATCACAAGTTTTGATGAGCGATGTTTTTTTGAGAAAGAAGAGCTGGTAGGATACCGTTGCTGCCGCTGCAGCTGCCTCCGCTCCGCTATAAACACATATGCAGTATAATGTGATCCTTTATTGACAACGTTTCGCCCACACGTCTTTTTCAAGTCACAAACAGATCTGTTTGTGACTTGAATAAGCCCACTGTGTGGGCGAAACGTTGTCAATAAAGGATCACATTATACTGCATGTGTGTTTATATTTCCATTGTGTCGATATTTTATACCATTTATTTCCAAGCCTAGACAATTCCATTTACTCACGTGCATGTCCCGCTCAAATCCAACCCCTCTCCCTCATGCACTTATCCAACCTAAATTTGAAACTACCCAAGGTAGTTTCAGATTTAGGTAATTTCGATAACCCTACTAGGTAGACCGTTCCACTCATCAATTACCCTATTACTAAACCAATACTTTCCTATATCCTTTCTAAATCTAAACTTATCTAATTTGAATCCATTATTGCAGTTTGTATTTATCCAGCCTTGTATTTATCCAACCTAAATTTGAAACTATCCATATGTGTAAGTTCCACTGTGTGTGTGAGACTGTGTGACTGTGTGTGAGATTCACACACAGTCAGTCACACTGTGGAGGTGTATGAATGGAAAACAAGAATTAAAATAGGGGATGTAAATAACGTTTGATAAACATATTAGGTTGGATAAACACATGAGTGAGAGGTGTTGGATTGGAGTGGGACTTGCACATGAGTAAATAGAATTTTTTTTTTTTTCAACAAGTCGGCCGTCTCCCACCGAGGCAGGGTGACCCAAAAAAGAAAGTCCTCAAAAAGAAAATACTTTCATCATCATTCAACACTTTCCCCTCACTCACACAATCACTGTTTTTGCAGAGGTGCTCAGGACACAACAATTTAGAAGCATATACGTATAAAGATACACAACATATCCCTCCAAACTGCCAATATCCCAAACCCTTCCTTTAGAGTGCAGGCATTGTACTTCCCATTTCCAGGACTCAAGTCCGGCTATATAAAAATAACCGGTTTCCCTGAATCCCTTTACTAAATATTACCCTGCTCACACTCCAACAGATCGTCAGGTCCCAAATACCATTCATCTCCATTCACTCCTATCGAACACGCTCATGCATGCCTGCTGGAAGTCCAGGCTCCTCGCCCACAAAACCTCCCTTACCCCTTCCTTCCAACCTTTTTGAGGATGACCCCTACCCTGCCTTCCTTCTCCTACAGATTTAAATGCTCTCCATGTCATTCTACTTTGATCCATTCTCTCTAAATGACCAAACCACCTCAACAACCCCTCTTCAGCCCTCTGACTAATACTTTTATTAACTCCACACCTCCTAATTTCCACACTCCGAATTTTCTGCATAATATTTACACTGCACATTGCCCTTAGACAGGACATCTCCACTGCCTCCAACCGCCTCCTCGCTGCTGCATTCACAACCCAAGCTTCACACCCATATAAGAGTGTTGGTACTACTATACTTTCATACATTCCCTTCTTTGCCTCCATAGATAATGTTTTTTGACTCCACATATACCTCAACGCACCACTCATCTTTTTTCCCCCATCAGTTCTATGATTAACCTCATCCTTCATAAATCCATCCGCTGACACATCAACTCCCAAGTATCTGAAAACATTTTCTTCCATACTCCTCCCCAATTTGATATCCAATTTTTCTTTATCTAAATAGTTTGATACCCTCATCACCTTACTCTTTTCTATGTTCACTTTCAACTTTCTACCTTTACACACACTCCCAAACTCATCCACTAACCTTTGCAATTTTTCTTTAGAATCTCCCATAAGCACAGTATCATCAGCAAAAAGTAACTGTGTCAATTCCCATTTTGTATTTGATTCCCCATAATCTAATCCCACCCCTCTCCCAAACACTAGCATTTACTTCTTTTACAACCCCATCTATAAACAACCATGGTGACATTACACATCCCTGTCTAAGACCTACTTTTACCGGGAAGTAGTCTCCCTCTCTTCTACACACCCTAACCTGAGCCTCACTATCCTCATAAAAACTCTTTACAGCATTTAGTAACTTACCACCTATTCCATATACTTGCAACATCTGCCACATTGCTCCCCTATCCTATGCCTTTTCTAAATCCATAAATGCAATAAAAACTTCCCTACCTTTATCTAAATACTGTTCACATATATGCTTCAATGTAAACACTTGATCTACATATCCCCTACCCACTCTGAAACCTCCTTGCTCATCCGCAATCCTACATTCTGTCTTACCTCTAATTCTTTCAGTTATGACCCTACTGTACACTTTTCCTGGTATACTCAGTAAACTTATTCCTCTATAATTTTTACAATCTCTTTTGTCCCTCTTCCATTTATATAAAGGGACTATACATGCTCTCTGCCAATCCCTAGGTACCTTCCCCTCTTTCATACATTTATTAAACAAAAGTACCAACCACTCCAACACTATATCCCCCCTGCTTTTAACATTTCTGTCATGATCCCATCAGTTCCAGCTGCTTTACCCCCTTTCATTCTACGTAATGCCTCACGTACCTCCCCCACACTTACATTCTGCTCTTCTTCACTCCTGAAAGATGGTATACCTCCTCGGCCAGTGCGTGAAATTACCGCATCCCTTTCTTCCTCAACATTTAAAAGTTCCTCAAAATATTCTCGCCCTCTACCTAATACCTCCCTCTCCCCATCTACTAACTCCCCTACTCTGTTTTTAATTGACACATCCATACGTTCCCTAGGCTTTCTTAACTTGTTTAACTAGCTTCAAAATTTTTTATTTTCATTAAAATTTCTTGACAATGCCTCTCCCACTATCATCTGCTCTCCTTTTGCACTCTCTCACCACTCTCTTCACCTTTCTTTTACTCTCCATATGCTCTGCTCTTCTTATAACACTTCTGCTTTGTAAAAACCTCTCATAAGCTACCTTTTTCTCTTTTATCACACCCTTTACTTCATCATTCCACCAATCACTCCTCTTTCCTCCTGCACCCACCCTCCTATAGCCACAAACTTCTGCCCCACATTCTAATACTGCATTCTGAAAACTATTCCAACCCTCTTCAACCCCCCCCACTACTCATACTTGCACTAGCCCACCTTTCTGCCAATAGTTGCTTATATCTCACCCGAACTTCTTCCTCAGTTTATATACTTTCACCTCCCTCTTACTTCTTGTTGCCATTTTCCTTTTGTCCCATCTACCTCTTACTCTGACTGTAGCTACAACTAAATAATTTTATTAATTTGAATTTGAACATGATACAGAGAAGTACGAAGGAATACAGTTATTAAAGTGCAACATGCCAAAGCCCCTTGTATGTAGAGCATTATGGGCAGGCTTAAAGTTAACTTAAGGTTAACTAAGCAATGATATATTCAGTGGTAAAAACATTATTGTAAACAGATAACAATTTAGCACAAATGAGTATTACAAAGACAGGTCATATGGTCATTTACTGTGTTGCTGTGCATTCAATAGAATGGAGTATTCTGCTAGGTAATGTAATTAAAAGTTTGATTGGGTCACAGGTTAAACATTTATGAGATGCAATAATGAGAAACATGAGATACAATTTATGAGATACAATTATTCAGTATTTATTTAGTTGTGGGTGAGTAAGTGATTTTTGAGAAGAGACTTGAATTTATAAACAGTGTTTCTTTTATATTCACAGGTAATGAATTCCAGATTTTAGGGCCTTTTATGTGCATTGAGTTTTTGCATAGCGTGAGATGGACACGAGGAACATCGAAGAGTGGTCTGTGCCTTGTGTTATGGTCATGTGTTCTGTTGAGGTTGGTAAGGAGACGTTTGAGGGGAGGATTTATATCAGAGTTAAGTGTTCTATGTATGTAGTAGGTGCAGTAGTAAGTATGGATGTTTTGCATGGTGAGTAGGTTTAGAGTTTTGAATATTGGTGGGGTGTGCTGCCTGTAGTGGAAATTTATCATCATTCTGACTGCAGCCTTTTGTTGGGTAATTAATGGTCTGAGATGGTTTATTGTTGTTGAGCCCCATGCACAAATTCCATAGGTGAGATAGGGGTAAATAAGTGAGTGATATAGGGCCAGGAGGGCTGACTGTGGAACATAGTACGTATACTGTATCTTCGATAGTATGCCTGCGGTCTTGGAAATTTTTTTGGAAATTTGTTGTATGTGTGTTTGAAATTTGAGTCTGTTATCAAGGTGGATTCCTAAGAATTTTCCCTGTGATAGGTGATCCGTTTATCATTATGTTAAGAGGGACGTCTGTAGCTCTTTTACCAAACTGAATGAAGTAGGCTTTGTCAATGTTTAGAGTAAGTTTATTGGTCCTCATCCAGGTTGATATTTTCTGTAATTCGGTATTTACAGTATTGGCTAGCGTGACTGGGCTCGGGTGAGAGAAGACGTATGTAGTGTCATCTGCAAATAGTGTGGGTTTGAGTAGTTGCAATGCATTTGGTAGGTCATTTATATATATGAGAAAGAGAAGAGGGCCTAGGATACTTCCCTGTGGGACTCCAACTGTAATTGGCTGTGCGGAAGAGTTTGCCCCATTTGTGTACACATATTGGCTTCTGTTGCTGAGGTAAGACTTTAGGTAGTTGAGAGAGTGCCCTCTTATACCATAGTGCGACAATTTTATATGGAGCAAGTCATGGTCAACTGTATCAAAAGCTTTATGTAAGTCAATGAACATCCCCAGTGGGACTTCTTTATTCTCTCTTGCCAGTGTATATGTGTGTTATGTTGTTGTCCCTTATTACTTTGATAGTAAGGTTCTCATACAGGTCCTAATGTGGGGTAGCTTGTTACTTAATGGCCTTATCTGTCTAGGGTAATACTTACATCATGACTGATCATCCTCAGTCTCTGAAATCCTTTCTCCAGCCCTCTTCACAGGTTATTTAAACTACCTATATAAAAAATATAACTATATTCAAAATAGATATGTACAGAATATACAATTACAGCACTCGCATATTCAAAACATAAGTCTACACACTCCTTAGCTGCTCTCCCACATGGTACATCTCAGCAACTTTGCCCTTCTCTCTTCATGACTAATCTCTGGGCTAACCAGTGTTTTGACACACTGTAGTCACCCTGGGTATGGTGGCCACAACTTAAGTTATAAAAACTCACCCCTGGAGCACACATAATGCCCAAAAATATAGAAGAAGGACCCAGAGGTCATGCCAGCTTGAAGTCCACCAAGAGAGAGAAAAGGAGGGGCCTAGCTAAGCTCCTCCCACACCCACCAAAAAACAAAAGACTGTTGCCAAGCACAATTCTCTAGTTACCACAATTCTACCACACCTTATTTTACTGTTACAAAAAGAAATACAACTTTATAAACTACTTATTTAAATTGTGTGTGTGTGTGTGAGTGCCTATAGTATAACCAATTATATTGAGAAAAAACAGGCTTGACTCAGCTGCCTTACAGCCATAAGAGTGATCTGCCCTTATGACATTAGAGCTGAGTCACCATCAATTCAATATAATTAGGTATTCCAGAGTAACTGTTACAGATACATAAATACATGTTCGGTCCTATAGCCCCCATAACAATGTGTTCTAGCATGTGTATAATAGCATCATTACTATTTTTATTAGGCCTGAACCCAAATTGACAGGGGATGAGTATGTTGTGGGAGATGAGGTAGGAATAGATTCGCTTATAAATTAATTTTTCGAAGATTTTAGAGATAGGGTGTAAGTTGGATATTGGCCTATAGTTATTCAAGTCTGTTTGGTCTCCTCCTTTATGGAGCAGGGTGACCCTTGCTATTTTGAGAACTGTAGGGAAGGTAGGGGATTCTATGGATTTGTTAAAGAGTGTTGCAATGATTGGTGATATCACTTGTGACGCTTTTTTGTATATAAAGGGTGGTAAGGTATTTAAATCTCCTGTCTTGTTTTTTAGTGTGTTGATAATAAGGGAGACTTCAGTAGGGTTAGTCGGAGCTAGGAACAGTGTGTTCGGGTAGTTGCCAGTGAGGTAGTCATTGGGTGGGGTATCTGAGCTTGGGATTTTATTGGCAAGGTTTTTTCCTATAGTGGAGAAGAAATTATTGAGTCTGTTTGCTGTTTCAGTTGGTGGGAGTTGGGGTTCATCTGGTTTTGTTAATTCAATTTCGCTATTTCGTAATATCCGATATATCAGTTGCCCCTCTATAAACATGTACATCCTGAAGCCTACCCATCAACCTTTTATCCACCAATATATAATCTAACAAACTAATTTCATTACATGCTATATCATACCTTGTATATTTATTTATCCTCTTTTTCATAAAATATATATTACTTATTACCAAACCTCTTTCTACACATAGCTTAATTAAAGGCTCCCCATTTTCATTTACCCCTGGCACCCCAAATTTACCTACCTACTCCCTTCACAGCATTTTTACCCACTTTAGCATTAAAATCCCCAACCACAAGTACTCTCACACTTGGTTCAAAACTCCCCACACACTCACTCAATTCCCAAAACCTCTCTCTCTCTCTCTCTCTCTCTCTCTCTCTCTCTCTCTCTCTCTCTCTCTCTCTCTCTCTCCTCTACACTTCTCTCTTCTCCAGGTGCATATACACTTACTATAACCCACTTTTCACATCCAACCTTTATTTTACTCCACATAATCCTTGAATTAATACATTTATATGCCCTCTTTTCCTGCCATAGCTTATCCTTCAACATTATTGCTACTCCTTCTTTAGCTCTAACTCTATTTGAAACCCCTGACCTAATCCCATTTGCTTCTCTCCACTGAAACTCTCCCACCCCCTTTCAGCTTTGTTTCACTTAAAACCAGGACATCCAGCTTCTTCTCATTCATAGCATCTACAATCATCTCTTTCTTATCATTAGCACAACCTCCATGCACATTCAGACATCCCACTTTGACAATTTTCTTCTTCTTTTTAGCAATCTTTACAGGAAAACGGGTTACTAGCCCATTGTTCCCTGCATTTTAGTTGACTTTTACAACACGCATGGCTTACAGAGGAAAGATTTTTATTCCACTTCCCCATGGATATAAAAGGAAAAGTATTAAGAACAAGAACTGTTAAGATAAAGTCAGAGAAAACTCAGATGAGTGTGTATAAATAAGCATGTATATGTATGTATTGTGTGACCTAAGTGTAAATAGAAGTAGCAAGACGTACCTGTAATCTTGCATATATATGAGACAGACAAATGACACCAGCAATCCTACCATCATGTAAAACAATTACAGGCTCTCGTTTTACACTCACTTGGCAGGACGGTAGTACCTCCCTGGGTGGTTGCTGTCTACCAACCTACTACCTATGCACGGAAATAGACTCCTTATAACATGTCAGTCATGCATTGTAAACTATGCAAAGAAATAAATATTTGAATTTTGAATTTGAAGGATTGATGAGGGGAAAAAGGTGAGTGGTGCACTGATGAGTCTGTGGAGACAAAGAACCTATGGAAGCATGAGAGTATAGTGGTACCAATGCTCTTATATGGTTGTGAAGCATGGGTGGTGAATGTTGCAATAAGAAGGCTGGAGGAAGTGGAGATGTTGTGTCTGAGGACAATGTGTGGTGTGAATATGTATTATGAAGAGAATCTATAGCTTTAAGATTAGAAGGATGTGTGGGGTTACTAAAAGTATTATCCAGAGGGCTAAAGAGGAGTTGTTGAGGAACTTCAGACATTTAGAAAGGGTGGAACGAAATAGTGACTTGGAGGGTGTATAAGTGTGTAATAGGAGGAAGGCAGAGTGTGGATCAGCCTAGGAAAGGTTGGAGGGAGGGGGGTAAAGAAAATTATGTGTGCGAGGGACTTAGAATTCCAGCAAGTGTATGTGAGCATGTTAGATAGGAGCGAGTGGAGGCAAATGGTTTTTATGACATGACGTGCTGTCGGAGTGTGAGCAATATAATATTTATGGAGGAATTCAGGGGAAACAGGTTAGCCGGACTTGAGCCCTTTCATTGATACCCCCAGTGAAATATTGTAATAGGCTATATTGAAGAATTTTTATCTCTATTTTAGAAAAATAATATTGGAGATATCAATTATAGCTCTGAGATTACAAATTAGGAAACATCCATAGTCTTTACTGAATCTCCTTCTTGGAGACCATAGCTTCTTGTAAAACTTTCCAGGCAAACATAAGCTTCTTTTAGGCGTTTTTAGATGAGTGGAAAAAGGATTCATTGCTTGAAATGTTTACTGAATAATTCAACATGCTGACTTGTCTTTTTCATAAGTAAATTAATTGTTATTTGTCTTTATGGTGTAAGTACAGTACAGTAAACTCACCATAAAACAGTCTTTAGAATTTATTATATTTTTTTTTTATTATCACACTGGCCGATTCCCACCAAGGCAGGGTGGCCCGAAAAAGAAAAACTTTCACCATCATTCACTCCATCACTGTCTTGCCAGAAGGGTGCTTTACACTACAGTTTTTAAACTGCAACATTTACACCCCTCCTTCAGAGTGCAGGCACTGTACTTCCCATCTCCAGGACTCAAGTCCGGCCTGCCGGTTTCCCTGAACCCCTTCATAAATGTTACTTTGCTCACACTCCAACAGCACGTCAAGTATTAAAAACCATTTGTCTCCATTCACTCCTATCAAACACGCTCACGCATGCCTGCTGGAAGTCCAAGCCCCTCGCACACAAAACCTCCTTTACCCCCTCCCTCCAACCTTTCCTAGGCCGACCCCTACCCCGCCTTCCTTCCACTACAGACTGATACACTCTTGAAGTCATTCTGTTTTGCTCCATTCTCTCTACATGTCCGAACCACCTCAACAACCCTTCCTCAGCCCTCTGGACAACAGTTTTGGTAATCCCGCACCTCCTCCTAACTTCCAAACTGCGAATTCTCTGCATTATATTCACACCACACATTGCCCTCAGACATGACATCTCCACTGCCTCCAGCCTTCTCCTCGCTGCAACATTTATCACCCATGCTTCACACCCATATAAGAGCGTTGGTAAAACTATACTCTCATACATTCCCCTCTTTGCCTCCAAGGACAAAGTTCTTTGTCTCCACAGACTCCTAAGTGCACCACTCACCCTTTTCCCCTCATCAATTCTATGATTCACTTCATCTTTCATAGACCCATCCGCTGACACGTCCACTCCCAAATATCTGAATACATTCACCTCCTCCATACTCTCTCCCTCCAATCTGATATCCAATCTTTCATCACCTAATCTTTTTGTTATCCTCATAACCTTACTCTTTCCCGTATTCACCTTTAATTTTCTTCTTTTGCACACCCTACCAAATTCATCCACCAATCTCTGCAACTTCTCTTCAGAATCTCCCAAGAGCACAGTGTCATCAGCAAAGAGCAACTGTGACAACTCCCACTTTGTGTGTGATTCTTTATCTTTTAACTCCACGCCTCTTGCCAAGACCCTCGCATTCACTTCTCTTACAACCCCATCTATAAATATATTAAACAACCAGGGTGACATCACACATCCTTGTCTAAGGCCTTCTTTTACTGGGAAATAATTTCCCTCTTTCCTACACACTCTAACTTGAGCCTCACTATCCTCGTAAAAACTCTTCACTGCTTTCAGTAACCTACCTCCTACACCATACACCTGCAACATCTGCCACATTGCCCCCCTATCCACCCTGTCATACGCCTTCTCCAAATCCATAAATGCCACAAAGACCTCTTTAGCCTTATCTAAATACTGTTCACTTATATGTTTCACTGTAAACACCTGGTCCACACACCCCCTACCTTTCCTAAAGCCTCCTTGTTCATCTGCTATCCTATTCTCCGTCTTACTCTTAATTCTTTCAATAATAACTTTACCATACACTTTACCAGGTATACTCAACAGACTTATCCCCCTATAATTTTTGCACTCTCTTTTATCCCCTTTGCCTTTATACAAAGGAACTATGCATGCTCTCTGCCAATCCCTAGGTACCTTACCCTCTTCCATACATTTATTAAATAATTGCACCAACCACTCCAAAACTATATCCCCACCTGCTTTTAACATTTCTATCTTTATCCCATCAATCTCGGCTGCCTTACCCCCTTTCATTTTACCTACTGCCTCACGAACTTCCTCCACACTCACAACTGGCTCTTTCTCACTCCTGCAAGATGTTATTCCTCCTTGCCCTATACACGAAATCACAGCTTCCCTATCTTCATCAACATTTAACAATTCCTCAAAATATTCCCTCCATCTTCCCAATACCTCTAACTCTCCATTTAATAACTCTCCTCTCCTATTTTTAACTGACAAATCCATTTGTTCTCTAGGCTTCCTTAACTTGTTAATCTCACTCCAAAACTTTTTCTTATTTTCAACAAAATTTGTTGATAACATCTCACCCACTCTCTCATTTGCTCTCTTTTTACATTGCTTCACCACTCTCTTAACCTCTCTCTTTTTCTCCATATACTCTTCCCTCCTTGCATCACTTCTACTTTGTAAAAACTTCTCATATGCTAACTTTTTCTCCCTTACTACTCTCTTTACATCATCATTCCACCAATCGCTCCTCTTCCCTCCCGCACCCACTTTCCTGTAACCACAAACTTCTGCTGAACGCTCTAACACTACATTTTTAAACCTACCCCATACCTCTTCGACCCCATTGCCTATGCTCTCATTTGCCCATCTATCCTCCAATAGCTGTTTATATCTTACCCTAACTGCCTCCTCTTTTAGTTTATAAACCTTCACCTCTCTCTTCCCTGATGCTTCTATTCTCCTTGTATCCCATCTACCTTTTACTCTCAGTGTAGCTACAACTAGAAAGTGATCTGATATATCTGTGGCCCCTCTATAAACATGTACATCCTGAAGTCTACTCAACAGTCTTTTATCTACCAATACATAATCCAACAAACTACTGTCATTTCGCCCTACATCATATCTTGTATACTTATTTATCCTCTTTTTCTTAAAATATGTATTACCTATAACTAAACCCCTTTCTATACAAAGTTCAATCAAAGGGCTCCCATTATCATTTACACCTGGCACCCCAAACTTACCTACCACACCCTCTCTAAAAGTTTCTCCTACTTTAGCATTCAGGTCCCCTACCACAATTACTCTCTCACTTGGTTCAAAGGCTCCTATACATTCACTTAACATCTCCCAAAATCTCTCTCTCTCCTCTGCATTCCTCTCTTCTCCAGATGCATACACTCTTATTATGACCCACTTTTCGCATCCAACCTTTACTTTAATCCACATAATTCTTGAATTTACACATTCATATTCTCTTTTCTCCTTCCATAACTGATCCTTCAACATTACTGCTACCCCTTCCTTTGCTCTAACTCTCTCAGATACTCCAGATTTAATCCCATTTATTTCCCTCCACTGAAACTCCCCTACCCCCTTCAGCTTTGTTTCGCTTAGGTCCAGGACATCCAACTTCTTTTCATTCATAACATCAGCAATCATCTGTTTCTTGTCATCTGCACTACATCCACGCACATTCAAGCATCCCAGTTTTATAAAGTTTTTCTTCTTCTCTTTTTTAGTAAATGTCTACAGGAGAAGGGGTTACTAGCCCATTGCTCCCGGCATTTTAGTCGCCTCATACGACACGCATGGCTTACTGAGGAAAGATTCTTTTCCACTTCCCCATGGACAATAGAAGAAATAAAGAAGAACAAGAGCTATTTAGAAAAAGGAGAAAAACCTAGATGTATGTATTTTTTTTTTTTTTTTTCTCTCAACAAGTCGGCCGTCTCCCACCGAGGCAGGGTGACCCAAAAAAAAAAGAAAGAAAATCCCCAAAAAGAAAATACTTTCATCATCATTCAACACTTTCACCACACTCACACATTATCACTGCTTTTGCAGAGGTGCTCAGAATACAACAGTTTAGAAGCATATACGTATAGAGATACACAACATATCCCTCCAAACTGCCAATATCCCAAACCCCTCCTTTAAAGTGCAGGCATTGTACTTCCCATTTCCAGGACTCAAGTCCGACTATATGAAAATAACCGGTTTCCCTGAATCCCTTCACTAAATATTACCCTGCTCACACTCCAACAGATCATCAGGTCCCAAGTATCATTCGTCTCCATTCACTCCTATCTAACACGCTCATGCACGCTTGCTGGAAGTCCAAGCCCCTCACCCACAAAACCTCCTTTACCCCCTCTTTCCAACCCTTTCGAGGACGACCCCTACCCCTCTTTCCTTCCCCTATAGATTTATATGCTTTCCATGTCATTCTACTTTGATCCATTCTCTCTAAATGACCAAACCACCTCAACAACCCCTCTTCTGCCCTCTGACTAATGCTTTTATTAACTCCACACCTTCTCCTAATTTCCACACTCCGAATTTTCTGCATAATATTTACACCACACATTGCCCTTAGACAGGACATCTCCACTGCCTCCAACCGTCTCCTCGCTGCTGCATTTACCACCCAAGCTTCACATCCATATAAGAGTGTTGGTACTACTATACTTTCATACATTCCCTTCTTTGCCTCCATAGATAACGTTTTTTGACTCCACATATACCTCAACGCACCACTCACCTTTTTTCCCTCATCAATTCTATGATTAACCTCATCCTTCATAAATCCATCTGCCGACACGTCAACTCCCAAGTATCTGAAAACATTCACTTCTTCCATACTCCTCCTCCCCAATTTGATATCCAATTTTTCTTTATCTAAATCATTTGATACCCTCATCACCTTACTCTTTTCTATGTTCACTTTCAACTTTCTACCTTTACACACATTCTCAAACTCATCCACTAACCTTTGTAATTTTTCTTTAGAATCTCCCATAAGCACAGTATCATCAGCAAAAAGTAACTGTGTCAATTCCCATTTTGAATTTGATTCCCCATAATTTAATCCCACCCCTCTCCCGAACACCCTAGCATTTACTTCTTTTACAACCCCATCTATAAATATATTAAACAACCATGGTGACATTACACATCCCTGTCTAAGACCTACTTTTACTGGGAAGTATTCTCCCTCTCTTCTACACACCCTAACCTGAGCCTCACTATCCTCATAAAAGCTCTTTACAGCATTTAGTAACTTACCACCTATTCCATATACTTGCAACATCTGCCACATTGCTCCTCTATCCACTCTATCATATGCCTTTTCTAAATCCATAAATGCAATAAAAACTTCCCTACCTTTATCTAAATACTGTTCACATATATGCTTCAATGTAAACACTTGATCTACACATCCCCTACCCACTCTGAAGCCTCCTTGCTCGTCCGCAATTCTACATTCTGTCTTACCTCTAATTCTTTCAATTATAACCCTACCGTATACTTTTCCTGGTATACTCAGTAAACTTATTCCTCTATAATTTTTACAATCTCTTTTGTCCCCTTTCCCTTTATATAAAGGGACTATACATGCTCTCCGCCAATCCCTAGGTACCTTCCCCTCTTTCATACATTTATTAAACAAAAGTACCAACCACTCCAACACTATATCCCCCCCTGCTTTTAACATTTCTGTCATGATCCCATCAGTTCCAGCTGCTTTACCCCCTTTCATTCTACGTAATGCCTCACGTACCTCCACCACACTTACATTCCGCTGTTCTTCACTCCTAAAAGATGGTATACCTCCCTGGCCAATGCATGAAATTACCGCCTCCCTTTCTTCCTTAACATTTAAAAGTTCCTCAAAATATTCTTGCCATCTACCTAATACCTCCCTCTCCCCATCTACTAACTCCCCTACTCTGTTTTTAACTGACAAATCCATACTTTCCCTAGGCTTTCTTAACTTGTTTAACTCACTCCAAAATTTTTTCTTATTTTCATTAAAATTTCTTGACAGTGCCTCTCCCATTCTTTCATCTGCTCTCCTTTTGCACTCTCTCACCACTCTCTTCACCTTTCTTTTACTCTCCATATACTCTGCTCTTCTTATAACACTTCTGCTTTGTAAAAACCTCTCGTAAGCTACCTTTTTCTCTTTTATCACACCCTTTACTTCATCATTCCACCAATCACTCCTCTTTCCTCCTGCCCCCACCCTCCTATAACCACAAACTTCTGCCCCACATTCTAATACTGCATTTTTAAAACTATTCCAACCCTCTTCAACCCCCCCACTACTCATCTTTGCACTAGCCCACCTTTCTGCCAATAGTCGCTTATATCTCGCCCGAACTTCCTCCTCCCTTAGTTTATACACTTTCACCTCCCTCTTACTTGTTGTTTCCACCTTCCTCTTTTCCCATCTACCTCTTACTCTAACTGTAGCTACAACTAAATAATGATCCGATATATCAGTTGCCCCTCTATAAACATGTACATCCTGGAGCCTACCCATCAACCTTTTATCCACCAATACATAATCTAACAAACTACTTTCATTACGTGCTACATCATACCTTGTATATTTATTTATCCTCTTTTTCATAAAATATGTATTACTTATTACCAAATTTCTTTCTACACATAGCTCAATTAAAGGCTCCCTATTTACATTTACCCCTGGCACCCCAAAATTACCTACTACTCCCTCCATAACATTTTTACCCACTTTAGCATTGAAATCCCCAACCACCATTACTCTCACACTTGATTCAAAACTCCCCACGCATTCACTCAACATTTCCCAGAATCTCTCTCTCTCCTCTACACTTCTCTCTTCTCCAGGTGCATACACGCTTACTATAACCCACTTTTCACATCCAATCTTTACTTTACTCCACATAATCCTTGAATTTATACATTTGTAGTCCCTCTTTTCCTGCCATAGCTTATCCTTCAACATTATTGCTACTCCTTCTTTAGCTCTAACTCTATTTGAAACCCCTGACCTAATCCCATTTATTCCTCTCCATTGAAACTCTCCCACCCCCTTCAGCTTTGTTTCACTTAAAGCCAGGACATCCAGTTTCTTCTCATTCATAACATCCACAATCATCTCTTTCTTATCATTTGCACAACATCCACGCACATTCAGACTTCCCACTTTGACAGTTTTCTTCTACTTATTCTTTTTAGTAATCTTTACAGGAAAAGGGGTTACTAGCCCATTGTTCCCGGCATTTTAGTTGACTTTTACAACACGCATGGCTTACGGAGGAAAGATTCTTATTCCACTTCCCCATGGATATAAGAGGAAAAGTAATAAGATCAAGAACTATTAAGATAAAATCAAAGAAAACTCAGATGAGTGTGTATAAATAAACGTGTACATGTATGTGTAGTGTGACCTAATTGTAAGTAGAAGTATGTATATATATATATATATATATATATATATATATGCATGTGCGTGTCTGTGAAGTGTGACCAAAGTGTAAGTAGGAGTAGCAAGATATCCCTGTTATATAGCGTGTTTATGAGACAGAAAAAGAAACCAGCAATCCTACCATCATGCAAAACAGTTACAGGTTTCTGTTTCACAGTCATCTGGCAGGACAGTAGTACTTCCCTGGGTGGTTGCTGTCTACCAACCTACTACCTACCTTTAGAACTGTGGTACAAATTGTACTGGATCACTTGATTTGCAACAAGGGACAAAGTCCATTGGTTACAGAATTGTCTGTTATTGTTACGATCATGGTAAAAGTATCTTTTCTCTATCCACTACAGTTGCCATTATCGGCCACCTATTCCTCCCAATTAGTCCATAATATGGAGGGTTTACTGTATATGAAAAAATATTTATTTGTCTTTTAATTTGGTGAGCTAAATGCTGCACTTGAAAGATCAGATAATGTTTTGATAATACAGTAGAGTGAGCAGCAATGTCTTAATAATATGCTTTACTTCTGTAGCTATTTTAATTAATCATGTAAAGCATGTTCCTTTTGTTGTCAGGCATGTAATGTAATAATTCAAAGTTGACATTAAGAAAGGCAGCTTGAAGAAATGCGTAGAACATTTCATTCCAGATGTTCCTCAATAAATTTGTTTGCTGTATATAGATATTGGCTTATTTTTGTATATATGTATTTGGATAATTTAAAACATAGCCTTGGAATATTTATTAAAAGTCATCAAACAATTGAAATTAATAATCACTCAAAATTTACACAGCTTTGCCATCCTCATTTTCAGTTGTTGAAAATTAAATATTTTTTTTGATTAGTAGAATATGTGGATTTTTCAGTGTACACAACTGCTTGGTCAGCACAAAGGTGTATGTCAGGATGACAAAGTTGGTGGTACCCAGGATTACCAAGCTTTCAGCAGCAAGCGGGAAGACGGCATCAACATCTTCACCTTTAGGCGACGCCTTACTACCCGTATGCTCTCTTATCTCTTATTTTCCTTATACATTATTTATAACATAATATGTCTTCACAATGTTTTACCTCATATTTAACCCTTAAACTGCTTATGGGGGTAAAACAAAATTGTACAGTAGTACAAAATACCTATTGAAAAAAAAAAATTTAACAAAAAATCAGCTTTGATTTTACATATTGTTTTAAAACAAAGAAATGAAAATTGGGTTCAAAATTACCAAGAAATAGCTGTTTAAAGTTTCTTTAAGTGAGCCTCATATGATAACATGGCTGCATCCAGCACAGTTGCAATTACAGTAGTCTTCCCATATCTGTGGGTGATATGTTCCAAGACCTACTGCAAATAGTAAGTGAACACTGTATACAAGTTATTTTTTTTTTTTTTACATATGTACCTATGATGTTGGGTGTTGGAGGTGTGTAGGGATGGAGGCTGGAAGCAGTGAGGTGATGTGACGGTGACATGTGGGTGGTAGTGTGGATGATGGGTGACTGAGCAGATGAATATGCAGTTGGTGTGGGCAGTAATTAGGGTGGTTGGTGACTACATGACTAGGAATATAGATGGCATGTTAGGGTGTGTGAGCCTTGAAAAATGTGGGTAAGATGTGGGCATGGGACTGTGGAAGTGGGGCTGTGAGCACTAGTAGCTATAGGGGAAGTGGTGAGTGAAAGCATGAGTAAGGTGGAGCTGTGGGGGAGTGGTGTGGGTGAAAGGTGTACTTGTCAGTGGCCTGGTGTAGGTGATGATTGGATGATGGGTGAGTGAGTGGGCGATTGTACAGTTAGTGGTAATGAGCGTGGTGAGTAACATAGTGATTAGGTATGTGGATGGCATGTAAAGGTGAAAGGTCAGGTAAGGTATGGGGGTGAGGTCAAAGGGAAAATGTGGCTACGAGGGAGTGGTGGGTTGTATGGTAAAAAAATAAAATAAAATAAAATTTTATTTTTTTTGCTAAGGTTACAATGTGTGTTTACATCTTATAATTTGATTGGTACAAAGAAAGCCACTATCATGCCGAGGCATTTCAAGCAGACTTAACCTAATACGTGTACACAGGTGAAAAGTGGTAGAATACGATATTCAATATTTTACTCTATTATTAATATGGGGTAGTATAATTTATGATACAAACATACATTTTTAAGTTTGTAATTAAGTTTGTTTACTCTATTAAGGTATAGGTGTAAGCATGTGGCCATGGGGGAATTGTATGGGTGGATTGTCTTGGGGTAAGTTGTTGATTGGGATGGTGTGGGGTGAAGGCATATGGCTGTAGGGGAGTTGTGTGGGTGGAGGAAGGTTGCTGGTTGGAATGACATGTGTGAAGGAATATGGCCATGTGGGAATTATTGGGGCAGATAGTTAGATGGGGGTTGTGGACAGGGGGGTTGTTGCTGGGTGTACAGTGAGGGTGTGACCATGGAGAGGGAGGTGAATGAGCAGTTGGTGTGGGCAAAGGTGTAGCTGAGGTATGGCACTGGATTCATATCAATGTACCACAAGATATGGTATTAGACACATGGTTGTAGCCTCATTGCCCAGCACCTATCTCCCATCATGTCAGTTTCCTCTCATATGGCTGCTTGCATTAGGATTTTATGATATGTAGCATGTTTGCTATATAATTCTGAAAATCTGTGATTTTTTTTTTTTTTTCAACAAGTTGGCCGTCTTCCACAGAGGCAGGGTGACCCAAAAAATTAAGAAAATCCCCAAAAAGAAAATACTTTCATAATCATTCAACACTTTCACCACACTCACACACTATCACTGTTTTTGCAGAGGTGCTCAGAATACAACAGCTTAGAAGCATATACGTATAAAGATACACAACATATCCCTCCAAACTGCCAATATCCCAAACCCCTCCTTTAAAGTGCAGGCATTGTACTTCCCATTTCCAGGACTCAAGTCCGACTATATGAAAATAACCGGTTTCCCTGAATCCCTTCACTAAATATTACCCTGCTCACACTCCAACAGATCGTCAGGTCCCAAGTATCATTTGTCTCCATTCACTCCTATCTAACACGCTCATGCACGCTTGCTGGAAGTCCAAGCCCCTCGCCCACAAAACCTCCTTTACCCCCTCTTTCCAACCCTTTTGAGGATGACCCCTACCCCTCCTTCCTTCCCCTATAGATTTATATGCTTTCCATGTCATTCTACTTTGATCCATTCTCTCTAAATGACCAAACCACATCAACAACCCCTCTTCTGCCCTCTGACTAATGCTTTTATTAACTCCACACCTTCTCCTAATTTCCACACTCCGAATTTTCTGCATAATATTTACACCACACATTGCCCTTAGACAGGACATCTCCACTGCCTCCAACCGTCTCCTCGCTGCTGCATTTACCACCCAAGCTTCACATCCATACAAGAGTGTTGGTACTACTATACTTTCATACATTCCCTTCTTTGCCTCCATAGATAACGTTTTTTGACTCCACATGTACCTCAACACACCACTTACCTTTTTTCCCTCATCAATTCTATGATTAACCTCATCCTTCGTAAATCCATCCGCCGACACGTCAACTCCCAAGTATCTGAAAACATTCACTTCTTCCATACTCCTCCTCCCCAGTTTGATATCCAATTTTTCTTTATCTAAATCATTTGATACCCTCATCACCTTACTCTTTTCTATGTTCACTTTCAACTTTCTACCTTTACACACATTCTCAAACTCATCCACTAACCTTTGCAGTTTTTCTTTAGAATCTCCCATAAGCACAGTATCATCAGCAAAATGTAACTGTGTCAATTCCCATTTTGAATTTGATTCCCCATAATTTAATCCCACCCCTCTCCCGAACACCCTAGCATTTACTTCTTTTACAACCCCATCTATAAATATATTAAACAACCATGGTGACATTACACATTCCTGTCTAAGACCTACTTTTACCGGGAAGTAGTCTCCCTCTCTTCTACACACCCTAACCTGAGCCTCACTATCTTCATAAAAACTCTTAACAGCATTTAGCAACTTACCACCTATTCCATATACTTGCAACATCTGCCACATTGCTCCCCTATCCACTCTATCATATGCCTTTTCTAAATCCATAAATGCAATAAAAACTTCCCTTCCTTTATCTAAATACTGTTCACATATATGCTTCAATGTAAACACTTGATCTACACATCCCCTACCCACTCTGAAGCCTCCCTGCTCATCCGCAATCCTACATTCTGTCTTACCTCTAATTCTTTCAATTATAACCCTACCGTACACTTTTCCTGGTATACTCAGTAAACTTATTCCTCTATAATTTTTACAGTCTCTCTTGTCCCCTTTCCCTTTATATAAAGGGACTATACATGCTCTCCACCAATCCCTAGGTACATTCCCCTCTTTCATACATTTATTAAACAAAAGTACCAACCACTCCAACACTATATCCCCCCCTGCTTTTAACATTTCTGTCATGATCCCATCAGTTCCAGCTGCTTTACCCCCTTTCATTCTACGTAATGCCTCACGTACCTCCACCACACTTACATTCTGCTCTTCTTCACTCCTAAAAGATGGTATACCTCCCTGGCCAGTGCATGAAATTACCGCCTCCCTTTCTTCCTCAACATTTAAAAGTTCCTCAAAATATTCTTGCCATCTACCTAATACCTCCATCTCCCCATCTACTAACTCCCCTACTCTGTTTTTAACTGACAAATCCATACTTTCCCTACGCTTTCTTAACTTGTTTAACTCACTCCAAAATTTTTTCTTATTTTCATTAAAATTTCTTGACAGTGCCTCTCCCACTCTATCATCTGCTCTCCTTTTGCACTCTCTCACCACTCTTCACCTTTCTTTTACTCTCCATATACTCTGCTCTTCTTATAACACTTCTGTGATACCTAAAATATTAAAATTATCAATAATAGCATAAATATATGACATGACTATAGCACCCCAGAATAATATGCTTCCTTGCATCAAGCACTACTGACATTCTGAGACTGCTCAGCTCTTCCTTGTAATGGATATCACACTGGAGGGAGGGAATATGAAAGAAGTGAATGTGTGTCAGATATCTGGGAGTTGACTTGTCAGCAGATAGGTTTATGAAGGATGAAGTTAACCAAAGAATTGATGAAGGAAAAAAGGTGAGTGGTGCTTTGTGGTATCTATGGAGACAAAAAAACATTATTCATGGAGGCAAAGAAAGAAATGTACGAGAGTATAGTGGTACCAACACTTATATGGGTGTGAAGCATGGGTTGTAAATGCTGCATTAAGGAGGAGGCTGGAAGCAGTGGAGATGTGTCTAAGGGCAATTTGTGGTATACCTGGGGAGGGTTTCAGGGGTCAATGCCCCCATGGCCCAGTCTGTGACCAGGCCTTTTGGTGGATCAGGGCCTGATCAACCAGGCTGTTACTGCTGGCCGCACGCAACCCGACGTACGAACCACAGCCCAGCTGGTCAGGTACTGACTTTAGGTGCCCGTCCAGTGCCTTCTTGAAGACAGCCAGGGGTCTATTGGTAATTCCCCTTATGTATGCTGGGTGGCAGTTGAACAGTCTTGGGCCCCCCCCCCCTCACACTTACTGTGTTGTCTTTTATCGTGTTAGTGGCACCCCTGCTTTTCATTGGGGGTCTGTTGCATTGTCTGCCGAGTCTTTTGCTTTCCTAGAGAGTGATCTTATGCAGAGATATTATACAGAGAATTCGTAGTGTGGAAATTAGGAGGAGGTGTGGAGCGAGGGGGGAATATGTCAAGGACTTGACATGTTGCTTGCACCTTGAAGCAAACTGTTCCCACAGTACCCAGTATGGCAGATGAATTTTTTGTTGGTGCATACTGTATTCAATGTAGGCCCAGTGTTCCCCATCACTGTCATTTTGAGGGAGTTAGAATTTAAACACCGATCTATGTGTGTGGAACTATTTGTACATCCATTGATCAACATGTGTGGCACTACATGTACATTCATTGATCTACATGTGTGGCACTACATGTACATTCATTGATTAACATGTATGGCACTACATGTACAACCATTGATCAATGTGTGTGGCACTACATGTATACCTGGAGAGGGTTCCGGGGGTCAACGCCCCCGCAACCCGGTCTATGACCAGGCCTCATGGTGGATCAGGGCCTGATCAACCAGGCTGTTACTGTTGGCTGCACGTAAACCGATGTATGAACCACAGCCCGGCTGGGCAGGTACTGACTTCAGGTGCTTGTCCAGTGCCTGCTTGAAGACAGCCAGGGGTCTATTGATAATCCCCCTCATATATGCTGGGAGGCAGTTGAACAGTCTTGGGCCCCTGGCACTTATTGTGTTGTCTCTTATTGTGCTAGTGGCACCCCTGCTTTTCACTGGGGGGATGTTGCATCATCTGTCGAGTCCTTTGCTTTCATAGGGAGTGATTTTCATGTGCAAATTTGGTACTAATCCCTCTAGGATTTTCCAAGTGTATATGATCATGTATCTCTCCCGCCTGCATTCTAGGGAGTACAGGTTGAGGAACTTCAAATGTTCCCAGTAATTGAGGTGTTTTATCGCAGTCATGTGTACCGTGAAGGTTCTCTGTACATTTTCTAGGTCAGCAATTTCACCTTGAAAGGTGCTGTTAGTGTGCAGCAATATCCCAGCCTAGATATAACAAGCGACCTGAACAGTGTCATCATGGGCTTGGCATCCCTAGTTTTGAAGGTTCTCATTATCCATCCTGTCATTTTTCTATCAGATGCGATTGATACAATATTATGGTCTTTGAAAGTGAGATCTTCTGACATGATCACTCCCAGGTCTTTTACATTTGTTTTTCACTCTGCTGTGTGGTTGGAATTTGTTTTATACTCTGATGAAGTTTGAATTTCCTACATTTTCCATATCGGAGTAATTTAATTTCTCTTCATTGATCTTAATACTACTGATTGTGTAGATCTTAATACTGCTGATTGCGAAAAGGATTTAGGAGTTCTGGTTAGCAATAATCTAAACCCAAGACAACAGTGCATTAGTGTTCGCAATAAAGCTAACAGAATTCTTGGCTTCATATCTAGAAGTATAAATAATAGAAGTCCTCAGGTTGTTCTTCAACTCTATATATCCATGGTTAGGCCTCATTTAGACTGTGCTGCTCAGTTCTTTTCACCGTATTACAGAATGGATATAAATGCTCTGGAAAACGTACAGAGGAGGATGACAAAGATGATCCCATTCAATTCAATTCAATTCATGTTTATTCTCTATAAGGGTTACAATGTGGGGTTTACAGGTTTTGGATATTGTGTGGTTTACATGTTATAAAATACTAATTACAGAGGGGGCAACTAGGACACCTAGCATGGCTAGGCATTTCGAGCAGACTTAGATTAAATCTTAACATTAAATCCTTACAGATTATGGTATTAAGGCTAAGTGACTTCATCATAATTTGTGAGTTTAGCAATGTGAATGCTTTTGTTTTGGCACAATACAAGGTGTCTATATTGAAGTATCATAGGCAAACTTATGACTAGTTAGGATTTATTATTTTAAGATTAGTATTTCTGGGTTTATAGTCAGTGGGTGAGTGAGTGTAATTGTGAACCACCAGGTGGTTATCATGTAGTTAGTTGTCGGGGTGGATCAGGGAGATAAGATGTTTTCTAACTGTAGTTTTGAAAGTGATGAATGTGTCTGCAGTTCTAGAGTTTTCAGGTAGGGTGTTCCAAATTTTAGATCCTTTGAAATATATTAAATTTTTGTAAAGGTTTAGTCGAACACGGGGAACGTCATAGAGATGTTTGTGTCTGGTGTTATGCCTGTGGATCCTGTCACAACTATCAAGAAAGCGTTTTAGGTCAAGGTTAATAATGGAATTTAAGGTCCTGTAGATATAGATTGCACAGTAGTAAGTGTGGATGTTCTGAACAGGGAGTAAGTTTAGATCTATGAAGAGTGGGGGGGTGTGTTGCCAGGGATGGGATTTAGTGATTCTTACTGCGGCTTTTTGTTGGGTTATTATTGGCTTAAGGTGTGTTGCTGCAGTTGAACCCCAAGCAAAGATAGCATAGGTGAGGTATGGATATTTAAGTGAATGGTATAGTGTGAGAAGGGCAGTTTGTGGTATGTAGTATCGTATCTTGGAGAGGATCCCCACAGTTTTGGATACTTTTTTTTGTTGTGTGTTGGATATGGGTGCTGAAATTTAGGTTGTTGTCGAGGTATAGGCCAAGGAATTTGCCCTCATTATGTCTGGCAATTAGAGTGTTGTCGATCTTAATGTTAAGTTGCGCAACACCTGCTCTGCTACCAAACATAATATAGTAGGTTTTGCCACTGTTAAGTGTAAGTTTATTGGCTGTCATCCAAGTCGATATTTTGAGCAGCTCCTCGTTAACAATGGTGTTGAGGGTGGCAAGATTAGGGTGGGAGATGACATAAGTCATGTTGTCAGCAAAGAGAATGGGTTTCAGGTGTTGGAATATGTTTGGAAGATCATTGATGTAAATGAGGAAGAGCAGGGGTCCAAGGACCCTTCCCTGCAGAACTCCAGTATCTTCCCTATGAGGATAGACTGAGGACCCTGAATCTGCACTCTCTCGAAAGGCTTAGAATTAGGGGGGATATGATCGAGGTGTATAAATGGAAAACAGGAATAAATAAAGGGGATGTAAATAGCGTGCTGAAAATTTCCAGCCAAGACAGGACTCGCAGCAGTGGTTTCAAGTTGGAAAAATTCAGATTCAGGAAGGATATAAGAAAGCACTGGTTTGGTAATAGAGTTGTGGATGAGTGGAACAAACTCCCGAGTACTGTTTTTCAGGCTAAAACGTTGTGTAGTTTTAAAAATAGGTTAGATAAATACATGAGTGGGTGTGGGTGGGTGTGAGTTGGACCTGACTAGCTTGTGCTGCTGGGTCTGGTGCAGTGCTCCATCCTTGAGTGGAGGTGACCAGACTGGGTGGGTCATTGGGCTAATCTGGGGGGGTGGGGTCATTGGTCTAATCTGGGGGGGTGGGGTCATTGGTCTAATCTGGGGGGGGGACATGGACCTGCTCTGCATGGGTCAGTAGGCCTGTTGCAGTGTTCCTTCTTTCTTATGTTCTTTGCTATTGCTTTACTGCCCCCCTTGTGGAGTGGGGCTCGGTCTGTTGTTTTTAACAACTGTGGGACAACCCTTGTGTCCATGCTCCCTCTCCATAGGATGTTAAAGGCACATGATAGGAGCTTCTTGCAATTCTTGATGAACACGGAGTTCCATGAGTCTGAGCCTGGGGCAGAATGCATGGGCATGTCATATATCGCCTTTTCGAAGTCCATTGATCAACGTGTGGCACTACATGTACATCCATTGATCAGCATGTGGCACTACATATACAGCCATTTATCAACATGTGTGGCACTACATGTACAGCCATTGATCAACATGTGTGGCACTACATATACAGCCATTTATCAACATGTGTGACACTACATGTACAGCCATTAATCAACATGTGTGGCATTACATGTACATCCATTGATCAACATGTGTGGCACTACATGTGCAACCATTGATCAACATATGTGGCAGTTTAAGGGTTAAATAAACTTTTTTCAGTTATATTATTATTATTATTATTATTATTATTATTACAGTGGACCCTCGACTAACGCTATTAATCCGTTCCTGAGAGCTCATCGTTAGTCAAAATAATCGTTAGTCAAGTTAATTTTCCCCATAAGAAATAATGGAAATCAAATTAATCTGTGCAAGACACCCAAAAGTATTGAAAAAAAAAAAATTTTAACACATGAAATATTAATTTTAATACACACAAACTGAAGAAGACATGCACAGTTACATGACACTTACCTTTATTGAAGATCTGGTGATGATTGATGGGATGGGAAGAGGGGAGTGTGTGTATGGTCTTAGTGTTTAGAAGGGGAATCCCCTTCCATTAGGACTTGAGGTGGCAAGTCCTTTTTCGGGGTTACTTCCCTTCTTTTAATTCCACAGGACCAGCTTGAGAGTCACTGGACCTCTGTCGCACAACATATCTGCCCATAGAGGCCTGTACCTCCCGTTCCTTTATGACATTCCTAACATGTTTCACAACATTGTCAGTGTCACCATTAAACACTTGTTCAGGTTTCAGTCCTTCACTGTCTATGTACTCCTTGAATTCCTGCACATATTTTTCAGCTGCTTTTTGGTCCAAACTGGCAGCCTCACCATGCCTTATCACACTATGTATGCCACTACGATTCTTAAATCTCTCAAACCAACCTTTGCTGGCCTTAAATTCACTCACATCACCACTAGTTGTTGGCATTTTTCTAATTAAATCGTCATGCAACTTCCTAGCCTTTTCACATATGATCGCTTGAGAGCTGCTATCTCCTGCTATCTGTTTTTCGTTTATCCATACCAATAACAGTCTCTCAACATCTTCTATCACTTGCGATCTCAGTTTCGAAAACATAGTTGCACCTTTGGCAAGAACAGCTTCCTTGATTGCTGTTTTCTTGGCCACAATAGTAGCGATGGTTGATTGGGGTTTTGTGTACAGCCTGGCCAGCTCGGAGACATGCACTCCACTTTCATACTTAGCAATGATCTCTTTCTTCATATCCATAGTAATTCTCACCCTTTTTGCTGTAGGGTTGGCACTAGAAGCTTTCTTGGGGCCCATGGTGACTTATTTTGCAGGTGCAATCACTAAAAAGGCTGTGATAATATGAAATGTTCTGATTGTATGCTTGGAAGCGACCGCGGTGGCTGGCTGGGTTTTGTAAACACTGGCCAGAAGTGGACGCATCTCAGAGGGAAGGAATAGTGTTGGTCGAGTTTTTTAGCGCTAATCGAGGCAAATTTTTTGCGATAAAATGTATCGCTAATCAGACTTATCGTTAATCGATGCCATCGCTGGTCGAGGGTCCACTGTATTATTATTAGCAGCAGCAGCAAAAATTGCAGAATCCCTAAAGGTCATGCAACATTCCACAGAGTAAAGGAAATTTTAGATTTTGGAAAATCAGTCACATAATTGTTTTCTTCTTTTATCTTAATCATTTATTTCCAACCTAGGTAGTAGGTTGGTAGACAGCAACCGCCCAGGGAGGCACTACCATCCTGCCAAGTGAGTGTAAAACGAAAGTCTGTAATTGTTTTACATGATGGTAGGATTGCTGGTGTCCTTTTTTCTGTTTCATAAACATGCAAGATTTCAGGTATGTCTTGCTACTTCTACTTACACTTAGGTCACACTGCACATACATGTACAAGCATATATATATACATACACCTCTGGGTTTTCTTCTATTTTCTTTCTAGTTCTTGTTTATTTCCTCTTATCTCCATGGGGAAGTGGATCAGAATTCTTCCTCCGTAAGCCATGCGTGTTGTAAGAGGCGACTAAAATGCCAGGAGCAAGGGGCTAGTAACCTCTTCTCCTGTATATATTACTAAATGTAAAAGGAGAAACTTTCGTTTTCCTTTTGGGCCACCCCGCCTCGGTGGGATACGGCCGGTGTGTTGAAAGAAAGAAAGAAAGATTTATTTCCAAAGTACATGTGCAGCAGTTGCAGCAATAATAATAACTGCTAAAGCCATAAGGGTTATGCAGTGCTGCACAAAGTAAAGGAAATTGGAAATTTTAGAGATGGAAAATCTATCATGTAATCGTTTTTTTTTCTTTTATCTTAATCATTTATTTACAAAGTACATGTGCATTTTTTAATTTACTATTCAAAACTTACTGTATATCATATTTCCACAACTGTTTCACTACCATTTCTCATTTTGAGCAGCGGACACTGGAGACATACCATACCCAGACACAGGTGAAGCCATGATAATCTGGGCCCTTGGTACACTCGATAGTATTAAGAAGCCAACCATGCATTATGCTTGGTCAAAGGTGAGTTGTCACTGATTATATCTTTTTCTGATGCAGTATTAAAGATACATTTTTAATGATTTTTCACTGTGTTAATGATACCCTATGTAACATTTGTTAGTTATAGCCTTGAATAACCATAAAAAACAAAACACTGATGTGCATTTGGTATGGTTTTAAGGTAAAATGGAGTTAAGTGAGGGGTATTTTCTTTAAGCACAGAAAAAATAATCAAAGTTTGAAAAATCCTTAATTATACAAAATAATGCACAGTTTAATAGAGAAAAAATTAATTAAAAAAACACGCGAAATGAATTAAAAAATGCACGAAATACAACACAAGGAGTTCACAGCAAATGAATGCATGTCTGACCGAGACAAACTACAAGGCAAAGGTCTTTGTTAAGTGTACACAAACAACAGGAAGCAAGGAAAATTGGTGCATGAAAAAAATGGCATGGAATGTGAAAATTGAAATGGCTGTGTTTGTTCAGCACCCAGTTATGTGTTCATGATGAGATGCAAAAGTTTGGCAAATTTTTTGATCGTGAACCACTTTGTTCATGTTCGGAAGCGTTCGTGACCAGAGGTTCCATTGTACGGTTTTACAGATTTTGCATTAATTAAATGTATTACTTTTTCATAACTGATATACTGGGTAGTGCAGTACAGTAAACTCTCAGTTTAGCATACTAATAAAGGTAAGCAGGTAAGATTGTTTTGCTGTAATTGTAACAATAATGAGCAATTACATAACTATTGAACTTTGTTGTCTGAATGAACTGACTCGGCAGATTTGGTCCCATATGTCCAAAGTCTGTTAAATTGATGGTTTACTGTACACTGTTTTTCTTTGGGCATTTATGCTGAATGTAATTTACTGATAATCAATTTTAAGAGTGGCCACATATGGACAACCAAACACGTTTTCAAGATTATATATTTTGTTAATAGATATTTTAATGTGCTCATAGTTTATTTTTTCAGGTTAAACAGCAACTTACATTCTCAAGGAAGGCAACAGAGAGGAAATGTTTTGCTTTCACTCGCAGTGATAAGCCAAGCCTGTGAGTATAAGATATGTAAAGGCACTTGTTTGTTATTTCATTTTTGCTGGACTGGCATAGGATTGCTCAGAGATTGTTTCATGCTTGTACTGTACTATAATATACTGTACTAACCTTTATTTGAGCATATCAAAGACCATGACACCTCTCTGTGCAAGTTGCACTAAAACCTGTGTTGCATTTTCCACTCACAATGTGTAAATGCCCTTAAATGCTGACATTGCCCAGCTTATTTCTAAACATTTCATTATGTGGTCAGTTTTAATGTACATTATATTAGCAGCAACTGAATATTCTAGAGACTTACTGAGCTTAGTTTGTGCTTTATCCATTTTCTTTTTTATAGCATTGTCATTAATAACTATAACTTGTGTACAGATGGCATCAGTCTTCAAAAACCACCTCTTGCAATAACTGTACTTTGCCTCATACAGATTTCCTAAGTAATACTGCAACTTTCAGTTCTAAATATAATTTTCTTCGCAAATTGTGGTAAACACAAACTTCCTGATAATTAACTGCCTTTAAAATTTAAGCATTAACATTGCATGCTAGCAAGATACAGTAGATCATTGTGTTACATGCCATTTTTACATAACATGGTATTACAACCACAGATGGTAGTCTAAAGGCCTGTAGCACTTGGTTGTAACTAAGTCAGCCAAACAAAGCAGTCAGCAGGGCAGAGCAAGGGCAAGGCAAACACAGTAGGGGTAGATTTCTTTACCCATATATTTCTTCACCAGTATTTACACTATGTACAATGTTAATGATTAGAGAAGAAGTCAAAATGAAATGGTGCATTCCAGAGCCACTCAGAGCTGTTGCTGTTTTCCTTTTGTTCCATTTACCTCTTTAACTGTAGTTACAACTAAATAATGATCTGATATATCTGTTGCTCCTCTATAAATATGCACATCCTGAAGTCTACCCATCAACCTTTTATCTACCAAAAACATAATCTAACAAACTACTTTCATTACATGCTATATCATATCTTGTATACCTCTTTCTATACATAGTTCAATTAAAGGCCCCCACCATTTTCATTGGCACCCCAAACTTACCTACTACTACCTATATAACAGTTTTACCCACTTTAGCACTTAGGTCCTCCATCATAAGTACTCTCACTTGGTTCAAAACTTCCCATGCACTCACTCAACATCTCCCAAAATCTCTTTCTCTCCTTACACTTCTCTTGTCTCCAGGTGCATAAACACTTATTATAACCCACTTTTCACATCCCACCTTTATTTTACTCTACATAATCCTTGAATTTATACATTTATATTCTCTCTTTTCCTACCATAACTGATCCTGGAATGCAGGCAAGAAAGATATATGATAATATACACTTGGAAAATTCTAGAGGGATTACTACCAAATTTGCACACAAAAATCACTCCCTATGAAAGCAAAAGACTCGGTAGGAGATGCAGCCCCCCCCCAGTGAAAAGCAGGGGCACCATGAGTACACTAAGAGACAACACAATAAGTGTCAGGGGCCCAAAACTCTTCAGCTGCCTCCCAGCATACATAAAGGGGATTTCCAATAGACCCCTGGCTGTCTTCAAGAAGGCACTAGACAGGAAACTAAAGTCAATACCTGATCAGCTGGGCTGTAGTTCGTACGTTGGTTTACGTGTGGCCAGCAGTAACAGCCTGGTTGATCAGGCTCTGATCTACCATAAGACCTGGTCAAGGACCGGGTCGCAGGGGCATTGATCCTCGAAACCCTCTCCAGGTATTGTTGCTGTTCCTTCCTTAGCTCTAACTCTATTAAAAACCCCTGACCTAATCCCATTTATTTCTCCCAACTAAAACTCTCCTATCCCCTCCAGCTTTGTGTCACTTAGAACCAGGACATCCATGCATATTCAAACATCCCAACTTAAAAGTTTTTGTTTTTTTATTTTTAGTAAGTTGTACAGGAAAAGAGGTTACTATCCCGTTGCTCCTGGCATTTTTATTTGACTTCCACAGCACACATGGCTTACGGAGGAAAAATTCTCATTTCACTTCCTCATACCTGGACCTGGAGAGTTCCAGGTATGAGGAAGTGGAATAAGAATTTTTCCTCCATAAGCCATGCGTGTTGTAAGAACTATACCAGAACTATAAAGAAAAACTAAGGAAAACTCAGGCGAGTGTGTATACATAAATGTGTACATATATGTGTACTCTATAAATCTGTAGGGAAAGGAAGGGGGTGGGGGTCATCCTCAAAAAGGTTGGAGGGAGGACGTAATGGAGGTTTTGTGGGCGAGAGGCTTGGACTTCCAGGAAGTGTGTGAGAGCATGTTAGATAGTGAATGGAGACAGTGTTTTTTGGGACCTGACAAGCTGTTGGAGTGTGAGCAGGGTAATATTTTGTGAAGGGATTCAGGGAAACTGATTGGCCAGATTTGAGTCCTGGAAGTGGGAAGTACAATGCCTGCACTTTAAAGGAGGGGTTTGGGATATTGGCAGTTTGGAGGGACATCTAAACTGTTGTATCCGTGTGCCTCTGCAACAGACAGTGATTGTGTGAATGATGGTGAAAGTGTTCATTTTTTGGGTCACCCTCCCTTGGTGGAAGACAGCCGACATGTTAAAAAAAAAAATAATGCTACCTCTGAAACAATTATCATGATCTTCCCTTCCAACCATACAGCCACCTTCAAACCCCATCTCCTTCCCATCTTGTATAGAAATTCTGACACCATCCATGGGTAAAAGGTTATGGAACAAACAATGAAAATACAATATATAATGGATTAATATGGGTGCCCATTATATTGGAATAACTCTAAAAAAAATAGTAATAAAATATACTAAAGTACAGTACTCTACTGTATAACTAGTATACTTAAAGTATACCTGGAGGGTGTTTAGAAGGTCAATGCACCCATGGCCCAGTTAATGACCAGGCCTCATGGTGGGTCAGGGCCTGATCAACCAGGCTGTTACTGCAAGCTGCACACAAACCGATGTACGAACCACAGCACTGCTGGTCAGGTACTGACTTTAGGTGCCCGTCCAGCTCCACACAATTTACAGATATACTTTAATTTACATGATGGTAGGGTTACTGGTCTTTTTTGTCTCATAAACATGCAAAGTTTTGGGTATATCTTGCCACTTCTACTTACATTTAGGTCACATTGCACTTACAGAGACAAGCATATATATACACACACACCCCTCCGGGTTTTCTTCTATTTCCTTACTAGTTCTTGTTCTTGTTTATTTCCTCTTATCTCCATGGGGAAATGAAACAGAATTCTACCTCCATAATCTATGCATGTCGTAAGAGGTAACTAAAATGCCGGGAACAAGGGGCTAGTAACCCCTTCTCCTGTATAAATTACTAAATTTAAAAAGAAATTTTTGTTTTAATTCTTTGGTCATGGCTGGTTTGTTGGAAAAAAAAAAAGAGGTTACAGTCAAAATAAATAAATTCTAAGTACAATTTACCAAGTGAATTTTGCCCATAATTTTACGTTTGTTATATCAGTGGTTTCCTGTGCACACAAATAAAATGAGCAGGAATAATGAAAATAATATTTTAAAATATAATTTTGTCAACAAATTAAATTAATTTTCAATTCTAAAGTCTATTTTTTTTTTTCAAAACAGAAAGCGTTGGCCTAGGTTTCACTTGGCAGATCCTGCAGCTCGCGAGTTCACTGCTCGCTTGGGTCCTGATGGAGGTTCACGTGGATACTCTGCCATAACACAACGTATGAACATATCTACTGTACTTGCTTAAATTATACACAAATTATCCAAAAGAAACCAGAAATGAGACAATTAATTTTTAAAAAATGTCTAGTGTGAGGTTATGAGAATTTCTGTTCATTACGTGTATCTCAGTACATGTAACGAATATGTACCATGGCACATGTAATGAACTGAAGTGCAAGACTAAAGTTGCTACAGTATCTGTAATTTTTGAGAATTTTATTAGCATTAATCATCATTAGCTTAAACTCAAAAGTCCCAATGCAGCACCATATGTCTAAGGTCACAGCTGAAAGGATCACCTATCAATAATCCATGGTTAATAGGATTAACTCTTTCACTGTTGAGGTCCCTGCTCACAAACTTGCTCTCAGTGTCAAAGAATTTTCAAATAAAAAAGAATATTTTTTCTTATGAAATGATAGAAAATCTTTTCCCAATGGTAATGATGCCTAAAGCACGAAATTTGATGGAAAACTTAAGGAATTACTCTCTCGCGAAGTTAGTGGTCTCGGCAGTATATACGCATCAGCGATTTCGCCCACTTTGAGCCCTATTTTCGGCCAATCCCATTGTTCCAGTCAACCAAACTCATAGCTATTTTGCTAGAACTTTATTTGTTATGTCGATTGAGTAAAGGAAACTACCCAATAAAGTGGTCAGAAATTGGCAATTTGGCCAATTTCACAAATATCGAAAGATGCCAGTTTCAAAATAGGGTCCAGAATAAACAGTGCAGACATTCCTGGCATTAAAATTACATTTTCTCTGTTCATTAGTCACGTCTCCAGGCCCCTCTTATATTACTCGTTTTCCATTTTGAATTTTTATTCACACAACAAATAGAAGATTTACTGTTATGCAGACTACTGCATTATTGTAATAATTTTATAAATAATGTTAACCCAATTGTGACTGCATATTAGACTGGCCAGTTGGACACGTATTGGACGGTGACATCATTTGTTTACTCTTGAACAACGGCAAAAATCGAACATTTCCGCTGTTTTGAGCTCAATTTTAACCCTTTCAGGGTCAGTAGGCCCTCTCAAACTTGTTCTCAGGGTCAGAAATTTTTTGGAAAAAAATAATTATTTTTCTTATGAAATGATAGAGAATCTTTTCCCGGTCATAATGACACCAAAAGTATGAAATTTGATGGAAAGCTTACAAAATTATGCTCTCGCGAAGTTAGCGGTCTCGACGATGTTTACGCATCGGCAATTTTGCCCACTTTGAGCCCTATTTTCAGCCAATTCCAATGTACTAGTCGATAAAAATCATAACTATTTCGCTAGAACTCCATTTTTGTTATTGAATGAGTACAAGAAACCACACATTTACTGATCTCAACTATCCAATAAAGTGGTCCGAAATTGGCAATTTTGCCAATTTCACACAAATTTCAAAAGATGCCAATTTCCAAATAGGGTCCAGCATATAGGTAGTAGGTTGGTAGACAGCAACCACCCAGGGAAGTACTACCGTCCTGCCAGATGACTGTGAAACAGAAACCTGTAACTGTTTTGCATGATGGTAGGATTGCTGGTTTCTTTTTGTCTCATAAACACGCTAGATAACAGGGATATCTTGCTACTCCTACTTACACTTTGGTCACACTTCACAGACACGCACATGCATATATATATACATACATCTAGGTTTTTCTCCTTTTTCTGAATAGCTCTTGTTCTTCTTTATTTCTTCTATTGTCCATGGGGAAGTGGAAAAGAATCTTTCCTCCGTAATCCATGTGTGTCGTATGAGGCGACTAAAATGCCGGGAGCGATGGGCTAGTAACCCCTTCTCCCGTAGACATTTACTAAAAAAGAGAAGAAAAACTTAATAAAACTGGGATGCTTGAATGTGCGTGGATGTAGTGTGGATGACAAGAAACAGATGATTGCTGATGTTATGAATGAAAAGAAGTTGGATGTCCTGGCCCTAAGCGAAACAAAGCTGAAGGGGGTAAGGGAGTTTCGGTGGGGGGAAATCAATGGGATTAAATCTGGAGTATCTGAGAGAGTTAGAGCTAAGGAAGGGGTAGCAGTAATGTTGAAGGATCAGTTATGGAAGGAGAAAAGAAAATATGAATGTGTAAATTCAAGAATTATGTGGATTAATGTAAAGGTTAGATGCGAAAAGTGAGTCATAATAAGTGTGTATGCACCTGGAGAAGAGAGGAACGTAGAGGAGAGAGAGAGATTTTGGGAGATGTTAAGTGAATGTATACGAACCTTTGAACCAAGTGAGAGAGTAATTGTGGTAGGGGACCTGAATGCTAAAATAGGAGAAACTTTTAGAGAGGGTGTGGTAGGTAAGTTTGGGGTGCCAGGTGTAAATGATAATGGGAGCCCTTTGATTGAACTTTGTATAGAAAGGGATTTAGTTATAGGTAATACATATTTTAAGAAAAAGAGGAAAAATAAGTATACAAGATATGATGTAGGGTGAAATGACAGTAGTTTGTTGGATTATGTATTGGTAGATAAAAGACTGTTGAGTAGACTTCAGAATGTACATGTTTATAGAGGGGCCACAGATATATCAGATCACTTTTTAGTTGTAGCTACACTGAGAGTAAAAGGTAGATGGGATACAAGGAGAATAGAAGCATCAGGGAAGAGAGAGGTGAAGGTTTATAAACTAAAAGAGGAGGCAGTTAGGGTAAGATATAAACAGCTATTGGAGGATAGATGGGCTAATGAGAGCATAGGCAATGGGGTCGAAGAGGTATGGGGTAGGTTTAAAAATGTAGTGTTAGAGTGTTCAGCAGAAGTTTGTGGTTACAGGAAAGTGGGTGCGGGAGGGAAGAGGAGTGATTGGTGGAATGATGATGTAAAGAGAGTAGTAAGGGAGAAAAAGTTAGCATATGAGAAGTTTTTACAAAGTAGAAGTGATGCAAGGAGGGAAGAGTATATGGAGGAAAAGAGAGAGGTTAAGAGAGTGGTGAAGCAATGTAAAAAGAGAGCAAATGAGAGAGTGGGTGAGATGTTATCAACAAATTTTGTTGAAAATAAGAAAAAGTTTTGGAGTGAGATTAACAAGTTAAGGAAGCCTAGAGAACTAATGGATTTGTCAGTTAAAAAAAAGGAGAGGAGAGTTATTAAATGGAAAGTTAGAGGTATTGGGAAGATGGAGGGAATATTTTGAGGAATTGTTAAATGTTGATGAAGATAGGGAAGCTGTGATTTCGTGTATAGGGCAAGGAGGAATAACATCTTGTAGGAGTGAGGAAGAGCCAGTTGCGAGTGTGGGGGAAGTTCGTGAGGCAGTAGGTAAAATGAAAGGGGGTAAGGCAGCCGGGACTGATGAGATAAAGATAGAAATGTTAAAAGCAGGTGGGGATATAGTTTTAGAGTGGTTGGTGCAATTATTTAATAAATGTATGGAAGAGGGTAAGGTACCTAGGGATTGGCAGAGAGCATGCATAGTTCCTTTGTATAAAGGCAAAGGGGACAAAAGAGAGTGCAAAAATTATAGGGGGATAAGTCTGTTGAGTATACCTGGTAAAGTGTATGGTAGAGTTATTATTGAAAGAATTAAGAGTAAGACGGAGAATAGGATAGCAGACGAACAAAGAGGCTTTAGGAAAGGTAGGGGGTGTGTGGACCAGGTGTTTACAGTGAAACATATAAGTGAACAGTATTTAGATAAGGCTAAAGAGGTTTTTGTGGCATTTATGGATTTGGAAAAGGCACATGACAGGGTGGATAGGGGGGCAATGTGGCAGATGTTGCAGGTGTATGGTGTAGGAGGTAGGTTACTGAAAGCAGTGAAGAGTTTTTATGAGGATAGTGAGGCTCAAGTTAGAGTATGTAGGAAAGAGGGAGATTATTTCCCAGTAAAAGTAGGCCTTAGACAAGGATGTGTGATGTCACCGTGGTTGTTCAATATATTTATAGATGGGGTTGTAAGAGAAGTAAATGCGAGGGTCTTGGCAAGAGGCGTGGAGTTAAAAGATAAAGAATCACACATAAAATGGGAGTTGTCACAGTTGCTCTTTGCTGATGACACTGTGCTCTTGGGAGAGTCTGAAGAGAAGTTGCAAAGGTTGGTGGATGAATTTGGTAGGGTATGCAAAAGAAGAAAATTAAAAGTGAATACAGGAAAGAGTAAGGTTATGAGGATAACAAAAAGATTAGGTGATGAAAGATTGGATATCAGATTGGAGGGAGAGAGTATGGAGGAGGTGAATGTATTCAGATATTCGGGAGTGGACGTGTCAGCGGATGGGTCTATGAAAGATGAGGTGAATCATAGAATTAATGAGGGGAAAAGGGTGAGCGGTGCACTTAGGAGTCTGTGGAGACAAAGAACTTTGTCCTTGGAGGCAAAGAGGGGAATGTATGAGAGTATAGTTTTACCAACACTCTTATATGGGTGTGAAGCATGGGTGATGAAAGTTGCAGCGAGGAGAAGGCTGGAGGCAGTGGAGATGTCATGTCTGAGGGCAATGTGTGGTGTGAATATAATGCAGAGAATTCGCAGTTTGGAAGTTAGGAGGAGGTGCGGGATTACCAAAACTGTTGTCCAGAGGGCTGAGGAAGGGTAGTTGAGGTGGTTTGGACATGTAGAGAGAATGGAGCGAAACAGAATGACTTCAGGAGTGTATCAGTCTGTAGTGGAAGGAAGGCGGGGTAGGGGTTCGCCTAGGAAAGGTTGGAGGGAGGGGGTAAAGGAGGTTTTGTGTGCGAGGGGCTTGGACTTCCAGCAGGCATGCGTGAGCGTTTTTGATAGGAGTGAATGGAGACAAATGGTTTTTAATACTTGACGTGCTGTTGGAGTGTCAGCAAAGTAACATTTATGAAGGGATTCAGGGAAACCGGCAGGCCGGACTTGAGTCCTGGAGATGGGAAGTACAGTGCCTGCACTCTGAAGGAGGGGTGTTAATGTTGCAGTTTAAAAACTGTAGTGTAAAGCACCATTCTGGCAAGACAGTGATGGAGTGAATGATGGTGAAAGTTTTTCTTTTTCGGGCCACCCTGCCTTGGTGGGAATCGGCCAGTGTGTTAATAAAAAATAATAAAAAAAAAATAAACAAGACAGACATTGCTGGCACTAAAATAACATTTCCTCTGTTCATTAGTCACATCCCCAGGCCTCTGTTACATTTCTTTTGCTTTCCACTTTGAATTTTTATTCTCACAAAAAAATAGAAGATTTACTGTTATGCAGACTACTGCATTAGTATAGAAATGTTGTAGAAATGGTATAAATAATATCAGCGCATTTGTGAAAGAATATTAGACTCACCAGTTGACGTGTATTGGATGCATGGCTTGATTTATTTACTTTTGAACTTTCGCAGAAATCGAACATTTCTTCTACTTTGAGCTTAATTTCAAGGTACTTTTCATTGTGAAACCAATAAAAATCATCTCAATTTCCGTAATATGTCTTCCATTCTATAGAATGAGACCAGGAAAAGTAGAATACAACCATAAATAACATACAAAAATACACTGCAAAGTTGCTGTTTTACCACCAAAAACACTGTCAGAGTTTTTTTTCTCATTATGCACTGTGTGCTGCAGGATTTTTTTTATACTGCACATACTGACCACATAGACCCATTCTTTCATAAGTAGGCCCACCAGCTTTCTCTCGCTACATTTGAAGGTGCTAGAATTTATGCGTACTATTACGGCACCAACCCTGGCTTGCAAGCCGTACTAGTACGGCACCAACCCTGAAAGGGTTAATGTGCTTTTCATCATGAAACCAATCAAAATCATCTCTATTTCTATAATATATTTTCCATTCTATGAAATGAGACCAAGAAAATTAGAATGCAACCATAAATACTATATGAAAATACACCTCAAAGTCAGTGTTTTAAATCAAAAACACGATCGGAGTTTTTTTTTCTTAATTTGCACTGTGTGCTGCAGGATTTTTTTTATACTGCACACACTGACCATGCAGACCCATTATCTCACATGTAGGTCTACCAGCTTTCTCCTGCTAGATTTGAAACCGCTAGAATTTTGGCTTATTAATGTCACCAACACTGGCTTGTAAGCCGTACTTATGCAGCAGACGGGTCCAACAAAATTAGCAGCAAATGCATTTCCTAGGCAAGTGTTCATGAAGAGTGGGTAACCCAAAGCCTTTTTCAGTGACTGAAAAATAGCCACTTTAAAAATAACAATTGATCAGAGCAGCTATAAAAAAAAAAAAAAAAAAAAAAACAGCACTTCATATGCATGCAGTATTTTTGAAATATAGGATCTAATGTACAGGAGGGCACCACTTATTTGTCAAGTTAGGCTCCAGGCTACCACTGTAAAGTGAATTATTATTATTATTAATGTACATAAATGGTTCATAACATGTTTACACTATCAAATATTAAGTTAGCAATAGAACTAGGCATTAAAAAATACACATACAGTACACTTATTACTTACCTTAAAATATTTGTAGTCTTAATGTAGGGTGAGAGGTGAGTAGTATTTACTGTAAGAAGTCAGGTGTGGTAACTTGCCCAGCTACCACACCTACACAAAATGTATGACATTTAAAGCACCCCAAAGCGATAAAATGCACATGCAGTACACTCATTACTTACCTTAAAATATTTGTAATCTTAATGTAGGGTGAAAGGTGAGTATTTGTTGTAGAAAGTCAGCTGTGGTAGTTCTCCCTGCTACCACACCTACACGAAATATACAACATTTAAAGTGCCCCGGAGCGATTATTATTATTATTATTATTATTATTATTATTATTATTATTATTATTATTGACATACCTTGTTCACTGAGTTTAATTATTTCTAACAGCTACCCTTAGATGCCATCATAAATGAGAGACACGCGAAGAATGTAAACAGGTAAACATGTATTAATTCCTGCCTGCGTGTGGTTCATACACGTTCATTTCTCATACATTTGTGAAGCTTTTACCCCACAATACAAACACCTTACATTGTGTACAAGTTGTCTTCATGTTGATGCAGTACAATAAGTAACACCAACACTCCTATTCTCGTGCAACACACCATTTTTAGAGGGAATGATGCTGTGGGTGGAGGCATGTGGGATATTTTTCTACAGGTACCCCCAGTAATACTATTCTGTATGCATTTTCTCTGGTGTTGGACTAGAGAAAATGTAATTCTTTCCATCACTCATACGAGACGCCCAGCTACCACATCTCGTATTTATGTCAGTATGTTGTATTGTGGTTGTGCATATTATGTTTATATATGTAGCATGTTTCTTGTATAATTTTGAAAAAATATCATAGATGGATTAATGAAAATGTTTATATTAATGTAATATACGAAATTTAAAGCACCTCAGGGTTATTATTATTATTATTATTATTTAATTTTTTCAATGACCCGGCCACATCCCACCAAAGCAGCGTGACCCAAAAAGAAAAACGAAAATCTCTCTTTTTAAATTTAGTAATGTACACAAGAGAAAGGGTTACTAACCCCTTGCTTCCAGCATTTTAGTCGCCTCTTATAACAAGCATGGCTTATGGAGGAAGAATTTTGTGCCACTACCCCATGAAGAATGGAGGTTATTATTATTATTATTGTATCTTCAACTGTAGCGAGACACTCTTAGTGATTTTAATGTGTACCCGCATGCCAGCACAGTGTGTAAGTTTATTTAGGTACAGGTACACATAAGTGTGATTATCATAGTACAGTAGACCCCCCGGTTTTCTAAGTTAATCCGTTCCAGAAGTTTGGGCTAAATCTGAAATGGCCAAAAACCGAAGTAATATTTCCCATAAGAAATAATGTAAATCCAGTTAATCTGTTTCAGACACCCAAAAATACTAATGAAAATGAATTTTATAGAGAATAACTATAGTGTTGCAGCTCTTCAGTGGTTAGTACATTCATTACTTACCTTAAAATATTTGTAGTCTTAATGTAGGGCAAGAGGTGAATAGTATTAATTGTAGGTATCCAGTATATGTAGGTACACATGTGTAGTCCCTCTGGGCTACACCTACGGCTACCTACACTGCAGAACACAGCCATATTACCACCATCAACATACCGTGTTCACTGTGTTTAATCGTTTCTAACAACTACCTTTAGATGCCATCATAAACAAAGTGAGAAGTAATGAATACAGTGGTCCCCCGGTTCGCGAAGTCACCGGTAACCGATAAATCTGGTATCCGAAGCGTTATATCGCAAAAAAATTGCCCCAGTTCCCGTAACAAAACCCGGTATGCAATATGATTCGTACGAGACGTGTCCACATGTGGCCTGAACTGCCCCATGTGTGCCAGTGTTTACAAGCCAGCCAGTGTGCGCGCATCTAAGGATACATTCGGTACATTCCATATTATCCATATTATCACTGTTTCTGGTGCTTGTTTCTGCAAAATAAGTCACCACGGGCCCCAAGAAAGCTTCTAGTGCCAACCCTTCGAGACCAAGGGTGCTAATGACTATTGAAATGAAGAAAGAGATAATTGCAAAGTATGAAAGTGGAGTGCGTGTGTCGGACCTGGCCAAGTTGTATAGTAAATCCCAATCAACCATCTCTACTATAGTGAGCAGGAAAACGGCAATCAAGGAAGCTGTTCTTGCAAAAGGTGCAACTGTGATTACAAAACAGCGATCGCAAGTGTTAGAAAATGTTGAGAGACTGTTACTGGTGTGGATAAATGAAAAACAGATAGCTGGAGATAGCATCTCTCAAGCGATCATTTGTGAAAAGGCTAGGCAGTTGCATGAGGATTTAATTAGAAAAATGCCTGCAACTAGTGATGATGTGATGAAAATCACCCTGACACAGCTACTGCAAGCCATGTTGGCAACCTGTTCACTGACAATGTTGTGAACCACTTTAGGAAAGTCATAAAGGAACGAGAGGTACAGGTCTCTATGGACAGATATGTTGTACGGCAGAAGTCCAGTGACTCTCAAGCTGGTCCTAGTGGCATTAAAAGAAGAAGGGAAGTAACCCCGGAAAAGGACTTGCTACCTCAAGTCCTAATGGAGGGGGATTCCCCTTCTAAACATTAAAAACTTTGACACTCTCCCCTCCTCCCATCCCATCAGTCATCACCTGATCTTTATTAAAGGTAAGTGTCAATTATTCTATTGTGTTTATTCTATTTTTATTATTGCTATTGTAATTATTCTATTGCATTAAACTTAATATTTCATGTGGTAAAAGTTTTTTTTTTTTTTCATACTTTTGGGTGTCTTGCACGGATTAATTTGATTTCCATTATTTCTTATGTGGAAAATTGATTCGCTTTCCGATAATTTTGCTTTACGATGAGCTCTCAGGAACGGATTAATGACGTGAACCGGGGGTCCACTGTAATTCATGCTGAGAATTGTAAACAAATGCGTGTTAAGGGTGGTGACTGAGCCAGAAGCCAGATTCACAGTTTTCTCTAATGCTCGACTAGAGAAAACGTAATGTTTACCCTCCACCCGACTCGCCACTCGATAGCATATAAACATCACATGTTTATATGCTATATTTATATGCTATATAATATGCAATGTGTTTCTTATATAATTTTGAAGAAAATATCATAGATGGATTAATGAAAATGTCTAAATGTCTTATTTTAGGTTAATATAGACATTTTCATTAATCCATCTATATTTTCTTCAAAATTATAGAAGAACCACATTACATAACATATAAACATGCCTTTGTTACTCGGTCACTAAGGGTGTCCCTTTAGTCTTAACGTCATAGTCATAATACTAATACGTAATAATAATTACTCTTGGGCACATTAAATGTCTTATTTAGGTTAATATAATGTGCCTAAGAGTGATTATTATTACGTATTAGTATTATAACTATGGAGTTAAGACTAGAGGGACACTTAGTGACCGAGTAACAAAGGCATGTTTATATGCTATGTAATGCTTTTCTTCTATAATTTTGAAGAAAATATGATAAATGGATTAATGAAAATGTCTACATTAACCTAAAATAAGACATTTAATGTGCCCAAGAGTGAGTCACGAACGTATGAGCAGCCCAGGTGAACGCTTCTGGTACCAACAATTTCTAAGCGGATGCACGAAATCCAGGGGTAAAGTACTTTAAAACACTTGAAATTTTGGAAAGTTTCCAAACATAATGGAGAGATGCAGAGCTCATGGAGTATGTAAACAGAGTGGCATGCGGTAACCATATTAGTGAGTTGGGGGGGGGGGGACGTATGATGAGTTTAGGTCATAATTTGAAATGTCCATATTAGTGAAATACCGTAAGGCAAAACGCTGCACAGCGGGGCATTACTATATAGGAATGGTCTGGGGATGTAACTGATGAACAGAGGAAATGTTCTTTTAGTGCCAAGATTGTTTACAGTGTTTCTCCTGTACCCTATTTTTAAATTGGCAGTTTTTTAATTTCACGTGAAATTAGCAAAATTACTCATTTCTGATCTTAGTAAGTGGTTGAAATATTTAAATGGGAGGGTTCTTGTACTCAGTAGATAGAATGGAAGGCACACTAGCAAAATAGCTAGTACGCTATTAGGTGGAATGGAACAATGTAATTGGCCTAAAATAGGACTCAAAGTGGGCTAAATCACTAATGCATAAATATCGCCAAGACAACTGAATTTGTGAGTGTAATTCCATAAGTTTTCCATCAAATTTTTGTACTTTTAGTTTCATTACCTTTGGAAAAAGATTCTCTAGCTCATAAGAATTTTTTTTTTTAATTCTTGGACCCAGAAAACGATTTTCAGATCAGGGGTCTAGACCATGAAAGAGCTAAAGCTTATTTGAAGTAAAACAATTACCAAGAAAAAAAAAAAAAAAGAGGGATTGCCCTTTATGGTATTTCTCCTGGAAAAGTAATTACAGTATACTGATAAACATGAAGACCTTAGTAAAGTATTTCCACATTTGCAGAATACTCAGACACAGGATTGGCATGGTATATAAATGGTTACCTTGTCCCTGATGTGTACATAAAGAGAAACACAAAATATAGGTTCTTGGTTGAAGGCGGCTCCAACCCATATGACCCCAGAAGCTACCACCCTATGATCATTACAGGTAAACAGTAGAGCAAAAACTTTTATTTGTTGAATTTTGGTGTTGGTATAACAGATTGCATGTTAACTCTGGGTCTACTGTAATTTTATTAAAATCTGTGAGTTAAGCTGCTAGTGGTAGTATCTCCAAGTTCTATTGATGCCAGTATTGCTGACAAGCAGTAGCAGTGCCTACTGGTTATGCTGCTAGTAGTGCCATCTGTCATTTTTTACAATGGATATAGCAGACATTTAAACAGTAAAGTTTCATGGATGTGAGTGTTATAAGGCCTGATAGAACATACTGTACAGCTAGTACTTATATACCCTACAGCAGGTCAGATTTTATAAAGCTCTTAAGGCTATGTAGAAATTATTAAATTTCCCCCTTTATTTTTTTTTGCATTTCTATAGATGAGCCACATGGTGCATATTCTCAACTGTCAGAAGACCAGCAGAAAGAAGTTCGTGTTTTAGCTGGCATTGGTTACTCAGTCAGAGGAGATCCAAGACCTTTAGCAGGTTAGTAAGCAAAAAGGTAATGCAAACTTTTCTTTGTTGTTAAATTTTAAAATAATGTTTTTTTTTTTATTTTTTTATTTGAAATAATGTTGATTAACTATGTAAATCATCTGTCAATGATGCCAGTTAAGTTTCTCAATCTAAGGCGTGGAAACAACCTTTCCATTCCCATGGATTAAATCTGATTGCCTCTGATTTTCCATTATAGATTTACTGTTTTCTTATAAGTACCTTTTAAATGGAGTGCCTTGATACTAATCTTTTGGTCCTAGGAAATGGGGCTATCATTATTATGGGGGAGCACTAAACCCGTGCGGATTATACGGCGCCTGTGAGAGGATGGAAGGCATTCAGGCTCAATTCAAGGAACTGAAGCACAAATCCAATTCCCTAAATCAAGAGCCCCTCACCAGCATCAAGGAACCTCCCTTGAAGGGCATCTCAGATTGAACATCATTATATTGCATCCCTAGGTGCTATATGAAGTGCTCAGCTCTTCCCTATAAATACAGTGGACCCCCGGTTAACGATATTTTTTCACTCCAGAAGTATGTTCAGGTGCCAGTACTGACCGAATTTGTTCCCATAAGAAATATTGTGAAGTAGATTAGTCCATTTCAGACCCCCAAACATACACGTACAAACGCACTTACATAATTGGTCGCATTCGGAGATAATCGTTATGCGGGGGTCCACTGTATAATAATACTCCATGAATATTAGCTTAACACTGAAACAAAACTATATACAGTGCAACTCCAGATTTCATACTTAATCTGTTCCAGAAGGTCAGTCTAAATCTGAAACATACAAAAACTGAAGTAACATTTCCCTTAAGAAATAATATAAATACAATTAATCCATGCCAGACACCCAAAAATATTAACAAAAAATACATTTTCTAAAGAATAACTATAGTTTTACATACAGAAATAAATATCAAGCACTAAGAAATGGATAAATGAACATTTAAATCACTATTACATACCTTTATTAAAGACTCTTGTTGGAGTATGGAAGAAGGTGAGAAGGGGAGAGAGGAGAGCTTATTGTTTGGAAGGGGAATCCCCCTCCATAAGGACTTCGGGTATCAAAGCTTCCCTTCATTGTCTTTTACTGGCACTGGACCCCTGTCGCACTAAAAGTCTGTCCAGAGAGCTCTGTTTCTGAAGTCTCTAAGATTTGCCTAAAATGGGTCTCACCATGCCTTACAACACTGTGTATGCCACTATGCTTCTTGAATCTGCTGACCCAGCCTCTGCTGGCCTTAAATTCACTAACAGCAGCACTTGTTCCAAGCATTTTCTTTACGAGATCCACATGCAGCTGCCTTGCCTTTTCGCAAATGATCGACTCCACAACACTATCTCCCGCTAACTGTTTTTTGTTGATCAATACCAACAACAAAATCTCCACATCTTCGATTGTTTGTGATCTCTGTTTCGTTAGTATATTGACCCCTTTCACAACTTTAGCTTCCTTGATTTCTACTTTCTTTGCCAGGATGGAACAGATTGTTGATTTTAATATCACATACATCCTGGCAAACTCGGCTAAATGATTTTTCTACAAACTCTTTCTTGAATTCTATCGTATTTCTCACCTTCTTTGCCAAAGGGCTGGCACTAGGAACTTTCTTTGGGCCCATGGTGGCTTATTTCACATTCGCACTCAATAGTTATGCACAAAAAACAATGGATTATTACGAAATGTTTCGGATGAACACGTGAAGTAATGCTCACTCGACCAGTGACTGAGCCAGACTGAGACACGTACATATAAGTGGCGGCTTCCCAGGTGGGCAGATGCGTCTGATACATACGATTTCTGGGTGAGGTACGAAATCCGGACCAAAATTTCTCCCAAAAAGGTGATCTAAATCCGAAACATACGATATTCAGTGCGTACGAAATCCAGAGTTCCACTGTACTGTATAGTGTATTTTTCCATGTGAGTGCATTAGCATAATTTACTGATGCTGTTGTCTTAGCTGAATTTATGGACCCCCCAAAGTGCAGCACTGTATGATACTAGTTTAATGCTTGCTTTTAATATAATAATTAGCAATACAGTAATGTATCTATAACACACTGTTTACATTACTTCATACCAGCATATTACAGTGGAACCTCTATTTACGAGTTTAATCCATTCTGTGACCTTGCTCACATCTGTATTTGCTCGTTTGCAAAGTCAATTTTCCTCATTTAAATTAATTGAAATGAAATTAATTCGTTCCAGTGGAATTCCAGGCATAACAAAATACTTCAATAATTTCCCTAATATCAACTCTACGGCTTATTTATCTATCATAATTCATCTAATATGACATAATAAACAATATTAATAACATAGAAACATGATATATACACTAGAATGAATAAAATACATGTCATTACATATGTGGCCATTGTTGTTGCTGGGGTTTATAGGGCCACCACAGTGGCCATTCCTGCTATGGACTACATGTGTAGAGAACCTAGGATAACCCAAGAAAGTCAGACAGAGTGACTTATAATTGCTACACTCTTAATGCTACACTTTGTCACTGACTCCTCCTGCTTTAGTGTTGTATATATCGTAGAAGTGGTATGCTGGTACTGTACTGCCTGGCCAAGTCCTTAACCCTCCACCTAGTTTGTGTATCTAAGATTTCCTGCTTTAATTCCATGGAAATCATCCTCTTTTTCTTCTCAGCACTGTCCTTTGTGCTTGTTTTATTAGGACCCATGGTTAGAAACAAGAAATTTTGCAAAATAACTGCACGAAACGTAAGGAAAACACAGGAATTCCCTCCACTGCGAGTGGAGTGGACTGAGCGTTGTTTTGATACGTACTGCCATCTTGTGGTGGCATTTGGAAACTCGCTTATAGTATAGGGTACAACAAGGTCTGCCACTGCTGTTTCATGTTGTCTGCCACTGCTGCTTCATGATGTCTGCCACTGCTGCTTCATGTTGTCTGCCACTGCTGCTTCATGATGTCTGCCACTGCTGCTTCATGATGTCTGCCACTGCTGCTTCATGTTGTCTGCCACTGCTACCTCATGCTGTCTGCTCCCACTTTTCCTAGCGTGTTGAAGAGCTATCCAGTATGTGAAGGTTGAGGGGCAGTGCCAATCAGACAGGTATTGTGACGTCATTTGTTTACTCTTGAACATCGCCAAAGAATCGAACGTTTCTGCTATTTTGAGCTCAGTTTCAAGGTACTTTTCATCGTGAAGCCAATCAAAATCATATCTATTTCTGTAGTATATCTTCCATTCTATCAAATGCGACCACAAAAACGAGAATGTAACCATAAAATCCACACAAAAATACACTACTAAGGGGAGGCTAATGGCTGAGAAGTGAACTCCGTTATTTATGGTCCGATTTCTTTCATTTTTAGTGTACGTTAAGAAGCATCTTTCCATCATGCATTGCCCAAGTTTCAATAAGATAGTCCAACAAACAATTGAGATCCAATTCCCTAAATCAAGAGCCCCCCCCCCTCACCAGTGTCAAGGACCCTCCCTTGAGGCCCGCTCGCATCTGGAAATTTCGCTCGCGTCTGGAAGCAAAAAATTGACCAAGCGACTGCTCATATCTGGAAAAACTTGCACATGAATGCAGTCGTAAGTAGAGGTTCCACTGTGTACTTGAAATTGGTATCCATTCATTTTTCAAACATCCAACATCTTGCCATTCATGGAGGCTCTTGGGGTAATCCATTACAGTACATACCTGATATTTTCCTTGCCATCTTTGCTAAGTATCATTCTTAAATTTCTTAAACTTAAGTTTCAATTTTTTCCCTTCAAGGTTAATATTAAACATAGATGATCTTTCAAGGGAAGCTACCTAGTGTAAGAGAAAGGCTCTATCCAGGGAATTGGAGCTACCTTCCTATTCCTTGGATAACTGATTACCTCCCATCCCCCAGGTACTGTATTATCCCTATGGGTTTAGCACTTCATATAATACACTAAAATGATCTACCTCAACATAAGCAAGCTGTAACTTCTATGAATGCTGACTAAAATGTACATCTCTGAATTATAATTATTATTATTACATTCATGGGAAAGTGCGAAACTAATAAGGATCATACAGCTCATGGCACATCTCTGAAGAATCTCCTTTTTCTTTCTACTTATTAAAATTGAGCCAAAAAGATTTTACTCCTTGTTAAAACAAGGAGCAAAGTCTTTCTGGGTCAATTTTAACTTGCACCACCACTGGCTCAGTTATATCTCATGCCAGTTTAACCCTTTGACTGTTGCAGGCCCCTTTCTGAAACTCATTCTATGTCGATAAATTTTTGGAAAAAAAAATTATTTTTTCTTATGAAATGATAGAGAATCTTTTCCCAATGGTAATGACACCAAAAGTACGAAATTTGATCGAAAACTCACGGAATTACCCTCCAGCGAAGTTAGCGGTCTCGGCGACATGTACGCATCAACTATTTCGCCGACTTTGAGCCCTGTTTTTGGCCACTTCCATTGTTCCAGTTGACCACTCATAGCTAGTTCTTTAGAACTCCATTTTTTCTATCTGTTGAGTACAAGAAACGGCCCATTTACCAATTTGAACTACCCAATAAAATGGTCAGAAATTGGCAATTTGGCCAATTTCACACCTCTTCAAGGGGGGCTCCTTGGCGTGGTGAAGAGGCTCTTGGTCTGAGGAATTAGCCCTGTCGGTCTTCTTCCTCAGACCGAACCTAATTACCCCCCATTCTCCCCTCCCCTATCCCATCCTCCCCTTTTTCCATTCCTCTTCCTCCTCCCCACCCCTCCCTTTTGCCCTTCCTCTTTTTGGCCTTTGGGATTTCTCCCACAGGCGCGCTAGTTCCTAGGTAGGGGAAAGGACACCGGGGTCCATCCCATTCCGTTAAGGTTCTTGGCGGTGGCGTAGTTTGCCGTGGAATCTGGATTGCCTGGGGATGTCCCGATCCCTCTCCGGTATCCCGGAGTAGCTTTGAGTGTCTTTCGGGCGATGGGTGTATCTCTGGAAGCCACCTTTCGGATTCCGGGGGTGGTGGCCGAAGGAGGTATGCTTTGTGGTGGATATCCGGCCGCCATCTCTTTTGTCCACCGAGGTAGCTCGGCAGATGTGAGGTTGCTATCCCAGATTGCTGGTTTACTGGCATGAAGGGTAGGGTATGGCACGGGTTCCATGCTGCATCTGCGCTACTAGCGGTGCTGAGGTCCTCTTGGGCGCGGAGGGAGATTTCCGGCCCTTTCATTCCTCCTGGGAACTATTCCTCCCCGCTCCCCCCTTTTTTTATTCTTTTTTTTTTATTTTTATTTTCTTTTCTTCTTTCTTTTTTTTTCTTAAAAACAAAAAGCAAAGGAGTAACCTAACCATGGAGAACCCAATCCATGAACCCACTACCCCCGGGCCCCTTCTTGATACCGCACCCCATTCTGACCCTGCCTTGTGTTTAGACCACTCTTCGGACACTCCTGATGCCCCTGTACCTCTTGCTGGTGCTGTTTCCTCACCCGCTTCAGGTACCGGGGCTTCGACTGACTCCTTCGATTTGTCTGAACTCCGCTCTCCTTTGACTATGCTTCCGGCTTCTCCCTCTACGGTATGGCAATTTTCGAATCGCCCGCCCATTTCACGCCGGACCAACTCCGGTCCTACTCCTAAACGCCAACGTCAATCTCCTGATGATGCTCCTTCGTTACCTTCCCATTCTACTCAGAAAAGACCGACACGTCAAGCACTCCCTCTCCTCGCTCGGTTTCGGACCACACAATGGACTAAATTCTTTACTTTAATCCGACTTCTTCTTCTGCCTACCTTTCTGACCATAGTATTGGCAAAGCGCTCCTGCATCATGTTGGTAGAGATATTTCATTTCATGCTCTCAAGAGCGGTACGCGCATCGTCACAGTCCAGAATGCTACCCAAGCTCATGATCTTTCTCTCCTTTCGAATATCGATACTACTCCTATCACTATTGAAAAACATCTTTCTCAATTCTTGTAGTGGTACTGTCATTCTGCCCCATACCATAGTCCAACAGAATTTCCAGTCATGTGGCAATGACATTTTTGAACAGCTGGAACTCCAGGATCTCCCAATCCTCAAAGTAGACACTTATGTCCTTCCTGCCTGGGGGCGGAGACATTACCCTTGCAATGTGGCTCGTTTAACTTTTGACAGCCGAGAACTCCCGTCCTCTGTATATGTCGCGGGACATCTGTTACAAGTTCGAAAGGTGATACCTACACCGCAACAATGTAGAAATTGCTGGCGTTTTGGTCACCCAGCGAAATATTGCAGGTCTATGGCCGAATGCCCAGTATGTGGTGCCGACGACCATTCTAATACATCTTGCAGTCAACCTCCATCTTGCCTTAATTGTAATGAAGCTCACCCTTCGTACTCCCGCCGTTGCCAGGTCTACTTAAATGAACGTGAAATCCGTTGCCTCAAAGAGGCAGAAGGTCTCCCTTATGCTATGGCAGTTACTCATCTCCGCCTCCAAGGGAGACTACCCCGTGTTTCTTATTCTCATGTTTCCAAACATCCCCCCACTTCTGGGGTCCCATCTTCTGCAGCCTCCTCTGTTGTTACCCCTCCCATAGCCACTCCGGCATCTAATCCTTTTGCTGTCCTTGGCTCTGACGTCCCGACTACAACTCAGTCTGTTCTCACATCTTCGCGTCCTTCCTCACAAGCCCCAGTATCGACAAGACCTCGTACGACACCTAATACCAATCGCCCCTCTACTTCTCAGAAGTCCAAAAAATCCACATTGCTCAAATCTTCTTTGCCCCTTCCTTCCCTTCTTCCACCTCCACACTTTACCTTTCCAGTCTCTGTACCTAGTTCTTCCCCTCTCTCTGGCTCTATTACAAGTGTGGAGATTCACCCTCCTCCTCGTACTATGTCTTCCACCCCCGTCCCCTCCCAAGTTTCTCCCTCTTCTGCCACCTCCCAAGTTTCTGCCTCTTCTGTCCCCCCCCCACACTTCATCTCCAGTCCCTTACACTCTTCCCTCCCCCTCTACTTTGGTACAGTCCATTACTGTCCCAATCTTTACTCACCCTCCTCCTTCTATCTCCAATATGGTCTCCAATACATCTTTGAATTCAGAAACACTTGAAGCCATTTCAGAATATATTGCAGAGACTAAACCTTCAATGGACACTGATTCACTTCCTGTTCCTTCTCTACCCTCTCCTCCATCTTCACAACCCCATTCTTTGCAACGCTCCGTTCCTTCGCTACTTGAACGTCTTCCAATGCCACCACACATTGACTTTTCTAACTCCTCTAGTCTGTAGGTGCCTTTACCTATAGATTCCTGGTATTTTCTTCATCGCCAATCATGGCCTATTTACAGTGGAATATCCACGGCCTCAGGGGTAATCGGGGTGAGCTTCAGATGTTGCTTTCCAGGTTTTCCCCTGTTGGTGCTTGCTTACAAGAACCAAAATTACACTCGGCTGTTTTCCAACCTATCTCAGGCTATAATTTATTGTATTCTTCGGATCCTTTCTCAGATGGGACCTTTAATGAAAGTGCCCTTCTTCTACGCAATGGTATTCCGTACTGTCAACTATTTGTCCATACCTCGCTGCATTACACTGCAGCCCGTATCCACTTGAATAAGTGGTTTACAATATGTTCTTTATATCTCTCTCCTTCTCGAGCATTTTCTATCCCAGACTTTGCCTTTCTTGTTTCATCCTTACCACCACCACTTCTGTTACTTGGTGATTTTAATGGCCACCATTTCCTCTGGGGGGGTCTCATTGTGACTCACGTGGCATCCAGTTGGAGGCTTTTCTCACCTCTCACCCCCTCCATGTTTTAAATACGGGTACTCCCACCCATTTTGATCCTCGTACTCATACTCTCTCTTGCATCGATCTATCAGTCTACTCTTCCTCCACTGCACTAGACTTCACCTGGTCTGTTCTACCGGACTTACATGACAGTGATCATTTTCCGATCATTCTTACTTCTCCTTCCTATTCACCACCTTTCTGTAGCCCTCGCTGGCAATTTGATCGGGCAAATTGGGATCTTTACTCACACCTCACTGCTTTTAGTGAGGTTCCTTCTTCATCCTCCATTGATGAGCTCCTACACATCTTCTCGACGTCAGTTTATACCGCAGCTTCTCATTCTATACCCCAAACCTCAGGCAGGCATTCTCAGAAGTGCGTGCCTTGGTGGTCTCCTGCTTGTGCTCGTGCAGTACGTTTGAAACGTGCTGCATGGGGCAGGTACCGGTACAATAGAACCGCTGAGAGACTTCTTGATTTTAAGCAGAAGCGTGCGATCGCTCGCCGTGTCATCCGTGAAGCTAAACGCACTTGTTGGCGAGACTATGTTTACACCATCACCTCTGCTTCTTCTATGAGTGCAGTCTAGAAAAAAGTGAGGAAATTGAGTGGTAAATACTCTCCTGACCCGGCTCCTGTTCTATGGGTCGCTGATGTTGATGTAGCAAACCCTCTCGACGTTGCCATTTAACTTGGCACACATCTGGTCCGTATTTCCCGAGGGCTCCATCTATGCCCCTCGTTTCTTTCCTCAAAGTCTGCCAGAGAGTTAGTACCCTTGGACTTTTCTTCTCTCAGAGAAGAACAGTATAATGTGCCTTTTACACTTCAAGAACTGGAGGCAACGCTCTCAGCTTGCCGATCATCGGCAGCTGGGCCTGACGACATTCATATTCGTATGTTACAACATTTACATCGGTCAGCCCTTGTAGTCCTCTTACACCTCTTCAATCTTATTTGGGCACAAGGAGTTCTTCCCCAGCTGTGGAAATCTGCCATTGTTCTCCCTTTCCGCAAACCGGGTACTACAGGACATGATGCCTCCCACTATCGTCCCATCGCTCTTACTAGTGCAGTTTGCAAAGTGATGGAACGTCTCGTAAATCGACGTTTAATGTGGTATTTAGAGACACACAACAGTCTCTCCGCTAGTCAATATGGCTTTCGTAAGGGTCATTCTACCATAGACCCCGTACTACGCTTGGATACGTATGTTCGTAATGCCTTTGTGAATAATCACTCAGTTATTGCCATATTTTTTGATCTTGAGAAGGCATATGACAGAACTTGGAGGTATAATATTTTGGCCCAGGCCCATTCCTTAGGCCTCCGAGGCAATCTACCATCCTTCCTTAAGAACTTTTTAACTGACAGACATTTCCGTGTTCGAGTCAATAATGTTCTTTCCCCGGACTTCGTCCAAGCTGAAGGTGTCCCTCAGGGATGTGTTCTAAGCACAACACTTTTTCTCCTTGCTATAAATGATTTGGCCTCTGTTCTTCCACCCAATATTTGGTCATCACTCTATGTTGATGACTTCGCTATTGCTTGTGCAGGTGCTGACTGTCATCTTATTGCAGTTTCTCTCCAGCATGCGGTCGACCGTGTTTCCACTTGGGCCACCACGCATGGGTTTAAATTTTCAAGTACCAAAACTCACCAAATTACTTTCACTAGACGCTCTGTTATCTCCGATCATCCTTTGTATCCCTATGGCTCCCGTATCCCCGAACGTGATACAGTCAGGTTTCTAGGCCTTCTCTTTGACCGTAGGTTATCCTGGAAACCTCACATTACCTCTCTGAAGGCAACTTGTCACAGCCCGCTAAACCTTCTTAAAACCCTTGCTCATCGTTCATGGGGAGCTGATCGTCGAACTCTGCTTCGCCTACATTCAGCCCTCGTTTTGTCGAAACTCGATTATGGTGACCAGATTTATTCCGCGGCCTCTCCTGCTACTCTCTCTAGCCTTAACTCTATCCATCACCAAGGATTACGTTTGTGCCTTGGTGCTTTTCGCTCTTCCCCTGTTGAGAGCCTCTATACAGAAGCGAATGTTCCATCCTTGTCTGATCGCCGTGATGCCCATTGCCTTCGCTACTATGTACGCTCTCACGATTTACACAATCCTTCCATTTATAGAATGGTCACCGATATTAGTAGACATTCTTTATTCGTTCACCGCCCCTGTTTGCTCCGTCCCTTTTCTCTTCGCCTACATTCACTCTTGTCTTCCCTTCAGTTACCACCTTTATATGTTCATGTAGCATCTCACTTTTCCCTACCCCCCTGGGAAGTTCCAGCTGTTCGTGTCTGTTCTTTCTCACTCCCTTGCTCGAAAGCTCAACTGCCTACGGTGGCTTCCTGCTCTCTTTTTCTTGATCACTTCCACTCCCATTCTCATGCCACCGCTGTGTACACAGATGGCTCTAAGTCTTCAGACGGCGTCGGATTCGCAGCAGTGTTTCTGGACAGCGTCGTGCGGGGGCATTTACTATCTTCAGCTAGCATTTTTACTGCTGAACTGTATGCCATTCTTGCAGCACTTATTCGTATCGCATCTATGCCTGTGTCATCATTTGTAGTAGTCTCAGACTCCCTTAGTGCTCTACAGGCTATACGAAAATTTGATACATCTCATCCCCTAGTTCTCCATATCCAACTTTGGCTACGCCGTATCTCTACCAAACATAAAGATATTGTTTTTTGTTGGGTCCCTGGTCATGTCGACGTACAGGGCAATGAACAGGCAGACACTGCTGCGCAGTCAGCAGTACATGACCTACCAATTTCCTATCGAGGTGTTCCATTTCTGGACTATTTTGCTGCAATAGCTACCCACCTTCGCACCCGTTGGCAACAACGTTGGTCAACTCTGCTCGGTAACAAACTTCATTCTATTAAACCGAGCATAGGTTACTGGCCGTCTTCTTGTCATCAGTGCCGAGGTTGGGAGACCACTCTCTCCCGCCTTCGCATTGGCCACACTCGTCTTACTCATGGGTATCTCATGGAGAGGCACCCTGTTCCTCTCTGTGAGCAGTGTCAAGTTCCAGTATCGATTAGCCACATTCTGTTAGACTGCCCCCTCTATCAATGAGCACGCAGAATTTACCTCCAACGTCGTCTTCGTTCTACTACTCTCTCTTTACCTTCCCTTCTTGCTGATGGACCCTCCTTTAATCCTGACTCTCTCATTGACTTCTTGACAACGACTGATTTACTCCACAAACTCTGATGATACTTTTCGCTCTCCCCTCAGCCCTTTCTAGTTCAGTCTCTTGCTGCCCTTTACCCTTTCACCATGCACTACCCCGCTGTTATCCGTAACCTCTGACTCCTCCATCTCCCTTTTGCCACCTGATGCCCTCGCTTCCTTCCTGCCCTGCAGCGCTGTATAGTCCTTGTGGCTTACCGCTTCTTTTTGATTATAATAATAATAATGGCCAATATCACACAAATTAAAAAAGATGCCAATTTCAAAATGGGGTTCAGAATAAACAATGTAGACATCTTTGGCACTAAAATGACATATCCTCTGTTTATTAGTCATGTCTCTAGGCCCCTCTTATATTACTATTGCTTTCTATTTTGATTTTTTATTCATACAGAAAAATACAAAATTTACTGTTATGCAGACTACTGCATTATTGTAAAAATGGTATAAACAATATCAGTGCGCTAGTGAAAGAATATTAGACTCCCCAGTTGAAGTGTATTGGACGTGTGGTGTGATTTGCTTGCTCCTGAACATTGGTAAAAAGTGAACATTTCTATTTCTACTACTTTGAGCTCAATTTCAAGGTCGTTTTCATCGTGAAAGTAATCAAAATCATCTCTATTTCTCTAATATGTTTTCCATTTTATCACCTTAGACCATAAAAACGAGAATACAACGATAAATACTATATGAAAATACACCTCAAAGTCGGCGTTTTAATCCAAAAAAACGGTCAGGTTTTCTTTTTCTCATTACGCACTGCATGCTGCAGGATTTTTTTTGTGGTGCACACTGACCACACAGACCCATTCTCTCACATGTGGGCTTACCAGCTTTCTCCCGCTTGATTTGAAGCCGCTAGAATTTACACGTATAAATACATCAGAAACAGTGGTGCGTAAGACCTATGTATATGACTGAAACAGTCAAAGGGTTAATTCAATACTGTATTGTTAATTCCCCTCAAGGGAGGTTCCTTGATGTTGGTGAGGGGCTCTTGATCTAGGGAATTGGATCTGTGCTCCAGTTCCCTGAATTGAGCCAGAATACCTTTCATCCCCTTCCCCCACATGCACTGTATAATCCTACGGTTTTAGCGCTCCCCCATGATTACAGTATTATGTACTGCTAATTGGCTACATGACCTTGTACAGTAAATTGCAGTGCTATATATACATATGAAAATTCTAAATCCTGTGTAAAGTGAAGTAAAAAAAAAAAATATGAATCTCAATATTTAAATCATTGTCGGATGAATGTATGCTTTTCTTTTTTTAACATGTCAGCCGTCTCCCACGAAGGCAGGGTGACCCAAAAAGAAAGAAAAAAACTCATCATCATTCAGCACTTTCATCATCATTCATATATAATCACTTTCTTTGCAGAGGCACTCAGATACGACAGTTTACGAAACTGTATACTGTATACGTATTTAATAGTCCCTACAATTTTAGTTTTAAGACCTGCCATGTTTTATTTTCTGATAAAATATTACAGTATTATACACTAAACTTTCTAATTTTCTATATTCTAAACTGTAATACTGAATGCAATAATACTGTATATCTGTAATTCAATTTGGTACATTAATCTTTTTATTGGTATTGCAATTAAACTACCAGTATCAGTATAAATATTATTCATTACATTACCACACATGTAGTACAGTGGACCCTCGTTTTTCATAATTAATCTGTTCCAGAGAGTGTGACTAATGGCAAAATTGACGATTTGCAAAACCGTTTTCCCCTTAAGAAATAATGTAAATCCAATTAATTCATAAATAACAATTACAATTAATCCATTTCAGACCAAAAGTATTAACAAAAAAATATATTTTTTACATGAAATATAGATTTACATACACAGAAAACAATGAGACATGAAGAATAAAACAATAATAACATCACACTTACCTTTAATGAAGGCTCTTGTTGGTGTATGAATAAAATACGTCATTACATATGTTAGGAATTGTGGTGGCGGCAGGGGTGTGTGTTTGGAGGCAGGACAAGATAGTCTTCAATATGACACTAATATCAACTCTACGGCTTATCTATCACAGTTCATCTAATATGACATAATAAACAATATTAATAACATAGAAACATGACATACACTCTAGAATGAATAAAAACTGTCATTACATATGTCACAAGTGATGATGTGTTTTGTTGTTGGGTGTATAAGGGCCACTGAGAGCATAAGCTGTACATAGTGGTGGTGGGGGGAGGCGGTGTTGTCAGTAGCCCTATATAACTCCAACAACATTGGAGGAGTTAGGTTCGTGCTGTCCTTTTTCTATCAGTCATTTAACTTACTTGCTACGCTGTTAATGCTACACTTTATCGCTGGCTGGAGCTATAGCCTTTATCGACTCGTGCTGCTTTAGTATCATACATATTGTAGAATCACTGAAGAAGATACATTCTTCCCTCTCTCTTCCTCCTCCACTTTGGTACTTTGCTACGAGTTCTTTCTTGAATTCTATTGTGTTTCTCACCTTCATTACCAAAAGCCTGGCACTAGGAGCTTCCTTTGGGGCCAGGGTGGCTTATGTGGCAGTTGCAAGCACTAAAACGAATGGAATATTACAAAATGTATCATATGAATGCATGGGATCGTCCTCACTCATTGATAAACAATGGCACACTGGCTGTGAATGGGGTGTGGGGCCAATCGAGGCCATGCGTATGCGTCTGGGACGAGCGACTATTTGCGAGTCAAACAACAATTCATGAGTCAATATTTTGACGAAATAAACGTTATGATTTTTTGAAAATTATGACTTCCAATGCTTACAAAAAACGAGAGTCCACTGTAATTGATATTTTACCAAGACAAGTGTTTTGAATTTTTCAAGCATACTTATCCAATTTCACCCAGGGAGGTACTACCATCCTGCAAAGTGAGTGTAAAACGGAATCCTGTAATTGTTTTACATGATGGTAGGATTACGGGTGTCTTTTTTCTGTCTCTTAAACATGCAAGATTTCAGGTTCGTCTTGCTACTTCTACTTACACTTACGTCACACTACACATACATGTACAAGCATATATATACACACCCCTCTGGGTTTTCTTCTAATTTCTAGTTCTTGTTTATTTCCTCTTATCTCCATGGGGAAGTGGAACAGAATTCTTCCTCCGTAAACCATGCGTGTTGTAAGAGGCGACTAAAATGCCGGGAGCAAGGGCCTAGTAACCCCTTCTCCTGTATAAATTACTAAATTTAAGAAGAGAAACTTTCGTTTTTCTTTTTGGACCACCCTGCCTTGGTGGGATACGGCCGGTTTGTTGAAAAAAAAAAACTTATCCAATTTGTATTAATATGCAGAATGTTACTTGAAATATAATTGTATCAGTAATTTTGTTTTGAATATTTTGAGGAACTTTTAAATGTTGAGGAAGAAATGGAGGTGGTAATTTCATGCACTGGTCAGGGAGGTATACCATCTTTTAGGAGTGAAGAAGAGCAGAATGTAAGTGTGGGGGAGGTACGTGTGAGGCATTACGTAGAATGAAAGGGGGTAAAGCAGCTGGAACTGATGGGATCATGACAGAAATGTTAAAAGCAGGGGGGGATATAGTGTTGGAGTGGTTGGTACTTTTGTTTAATAAATGTATGAAAGAGGGGAAGGTACCTAGGGATTGGCGGAGAGCATGCATAGTCCCTTTATATAAAGGGAAAGGGGACAAAAGAGATTGTAAAAATTATAGAGGAATAAGTTTATTGAGTATACCAGGAAAAGTGTATGGTAGGGTTATAATTGAAAGAATTAGAGGTAAGACAGAATGTAGGATTGCGAATGAGCAAGGAGGTTTCAGAGTGGGTAGGGGATGTGTAGATCAAGTGTTTACATTGAAGCATATATGTGAACAGTATTTAGATAAAGGTAGGGAAGTTTTTATTGCATTTATGGATTTAGAAAAGACATATGATAGAGTGGATAGGGGAGCAATGTGGCAGATGTTGCAAGTATATGGAATAGGTGGTAAGTTACTAAATGCTGTAAAGAGTTTTTATGAGGATAGTGAGGCTCAGGTTAGGGTGTGTAGAAGAGAGGGAGACTACTTCTCGGTAAAAGTAGGTCTTAGACAGGGATGTGTAATGTCACCATGGTTGTTTAATATATTTATAGATGGGGTTGTAAAAGTAGTAAATGCTAGGGTGTTCGGGAGAGGGGTGGGATTAAATTATGGGGAATCAAATTCAAAATGGGAATTAACACAGTTACTTTTTGCTGATGATACTGTGCTTATGGGAGATTCTAAGGAAAAATTGCAAAGGTTAGTGGATGAGTTTGGGAATGTGTGTAAAGGTAGAAAGTTGAAAGTGAACATAGAAAAGAGTAAGGTGATGAGGGTATCAAATGATTTAGATAAAGAAAAATTGGATATCAAATTGGGGAGGAGGAGTATGGAAGAAGTAAATGTTTTCAGATACTTGGGAGTTGACGTGTCGGCGGATGGATTTATGAAGGATGAGGTTAATCATAGAATTGATGAGGGAAAAAAGGTGAGTGGTGCATTGAGGTATATGTGGAGTCAAAAAAAACGTTATCTATGGAGGCAAAGAAGGGAATGTATGAAAGTATAGTAGTACCAACACTCTTATATGGGTGTGAAGCTTGGGTGGTAAATGCAGCAGCGAGGAGACGGTTGGAGGCAGTGAAGATGTCCTGTCTAAGGGCAATGTGTGGTGTAAATATTATGCAGAAAATTCGGAGTGTGGAAATTAGGAAAAGGTGTGGAGTTAATAAAAGTGTTAGTCAGAGGGCAGAAGAGGGGTTGTTGAGGTGGTTTGGTCATTTAGAGAGAATGGATCAAAGTAGAATGACATGGAAAGCATATAAATCTATAGGGGAAGGAAGGTGAGGTAGGGGTCGTCCTTGAAAGGGTTGGAGAGAGGGGGTAAAGGAGGTTTTGTGGGCAAGGGGCTTGGACTTACAGCAAGCGTGCGTGAGCGTGTTAGATAGGAGTGAATGGAGATGAATGGTACTTGGGACCTGACGATCTGTTGGAGTGTGAGCAGGGTAATATTTAGTGAAGGGATTCAGGGAAACCGGTTATTTTCATATAGTCGGACTTGAGTCCTGGAAATGGGAAGTACAATGCCTGCACTTTAAAGGAATGGTTTGGGATATTGGCAGTTTGGAGGGATATGTTGTGTATCTTGATACGTATATGCTTCTAAACTGTTGTATTCTGAGCACCTCTGCAAAAACAGTGATTATGTGTGAGTGTGGTGAAAGTGTTGAATGATGATGAAAGCATTTTCTTTTTGGGGATTTTCTTTCTTTTTTGGATCACCCTGCCTCGGTGGGAGACGGCCAACTTGTTGAAAAAAATAAAAAAAAAATTTTTGTTTACAGTTATATTTCAAGTTACAGTGGAACCTTAAATATCAAACTTAATCCATTCCAGGAGCTAGTTCTAAATTCGAAAAGTTTGAAAAGCGAAGCAGTATTTCCCATAAGAAATAATGGAAATACAATTAATCCGTTCCAGAAACCCAAAAATATTCACAAAAAATACATTTTGTAGAGATTAATTGCAGTTTTACATACACACCTAGTTTTACATACACAACCTAGGCTACTGTAGTCTCCCAGCTTAGGCTACTGTAGTCTCCCAGCCTAGGCTACTGTATCCTCCCCTGTTATTACATCTACCTGTATATATATTGATATTATAGTACTTGTGTTGTAATATATGGGCAGTCCTGCATGAAGTTGCCACATACAAAAAGTTAAGTTCTTCTCTGAGGAAATACTATGTTTGTGTTCAATTATGTATTAATAAATACAAATAAGCATATTAAATAACATTTTTACTTACCTTTATTGAAGATTGGTGATGGCATCTGGAAGATGGGGAGGAGGAGAGAGGGAGTTGGGGCTAGTATTTGGAAGGAGAATTCCCCACCAAGAGGACTTCAGGTATCAAAGCCCTCTCTGGGGTTACTTCCCTTCTCTGTCTTTTAATGCCACTAGGACCAGCTTGAGAGTTACTGGACCCCTGTCTCACAAAATAACTGTCCACAGTCCTCTGTTTCTGGTGCCTCGTTAAGATTTCCCTAAAATGGGACATGGTTTTGTCACTGAGCTTGTTGCAAAGATGGCTTGTTTCAGCTTGCTCAGGGTGGTACTTCTGCACAAACATTTGGACATCATTCCATTTGGCATAAATCTCCTTAATCTTTGAAGAAGGCACCTCATCCACTCCCTCTTCCTCCTCCTCTGAAGCAAGGTCCTCAGGTATGGTCTGATACTGTTCCAGATGAAGCTCTTCCAGCTCTTCAGAGCTAGCTCTTCCCTGTGGTCCTCCACCAACTCTTCCACATCCTCGCCACTCACCTCCAGCCCAAAGGTGTTCCCCAATGCCACAAGAGAGTCCACAAAAGGCAGAGGGTCAGGGTCAGCCTCAAACCCTTTAAAATCCCTCTTTTGGACACAATCTGGCCACAATTGTCTCCAAGCAGAGTTCAAAGTCCTGGAAGTCACTCCCTCCCAAGCCTTACCTATAAGGCTTATGGAGCTGTAGATATTGAAGTGATTCCTCCAGAACTCTCTTAGGGTCAACTTAGTGTCTGTGGTCACTTCAAAGCACTTTTCAAACACTGCTTTTGTAGAGTTTTTTGAAGTTAGAAATGACCTGCTGGTCCATGGGCTGGAGGAGAGGAGTGGTGTTATAAAACTGTTATAAAACTGAAGTCCCTAGACAAGAGGTCTAATAAGTTTGGAGGATGAGCATTAGCATTGTCCATTAACAGGAGGCACTTGAGTGGCAAATTTTTGTCTAGGAGGTATTTTCTCACACTGGGACCAAACACTTCATGGACCCACTCTTTGAAAATTTGCCTTGTGACCCATGCCTTATTATTTGCTTTCCACAAGACATATAACTTGTTCTTTATGACATTGTTTTTCTTAAACACTCTGGGATTTTCTGAATGATACACAAGTAAAGGCTTCAATTTAAAATCACCACTAGCGTTAGCACAGAATAAAAGAGTTAGCCTGTCTTTCATAGGCTTGTGCCCTGGGAGTGCCTTTTCCTCCTGAGTAATGTAGGTCCTCTTTGGCATTTTCTTCTAAAACAGGCCTGTTTCGTCACAATTGAACACCTGTTGGGGTTTTAATTTTTCAGTGTCTACATAAACCTTAAACTCCTATACAAAACTTTTCAGCCTCCCATTTGTCTGAACTGGCTGCCTCACCATGCCTTACAACATTGTGTATGCCACTACACTTCTTAAATCTGTCAAACCAGCCTCTGCTGGCCTTAAATTCACTATCAGCACTGGTTCCAGGAGTTTCCCGTACCAGATCGGCATGCAACTTCCTTGCCTTTTCGCAAATAATGGTCTCTGAAACACTATCACCTGCCATCTCTTTGTCTTTGATCCACACCAGCAACAACTTCTCAACCTAATTGATTGTCTGTGGTCTTTTTTTGGTTAGCATATTAACACTTTTCGCAACATCAGCTTCCTTGATTTGTTCTTTCTTTGCCAGGATAGAACCAATGGTCGACTTATTTTTCCCATACATCCTGGCAAGCTCAACAAGTCTCACACCACTCTCATACTTCTGTATTATTTCTTTCTTCACATCTATGGTGTTTCTCACTTTCTTTACCACTAGCAAGTTTCTTTGGGCCCATGGTAGCTTATTTCACAGTCCCACAAGCACTAAACACAATGAAATAATCATAAAATGTTTGAATGAGAGAGCAGGTTAGTGTTCACTCAAGCATCAACAAAACCAGACTGGCTCACGGCGCCTGTGCGGGGACATGGACAGTGGGGGCTGCTGGACAGATCCGGTACCCGGCGGTTCGAAAATAGGGGCGAGTTCGATAATAGGGACAAAGTTGGTTCGAAAAAAGTGTTCGATTTTCAAAGCGTTCGATAAGTGATACATTCAGAATTTGAGGTTCCACTGTACATTCTGCATATTAATAAAAATTGGATAAGTTTTAATGTTACTATGTAATATTAAAAGATAGTCTGTAAATTGTACTACCTAGAGTCTACCTTGAGGGTGTTCTGAGGTTGATGCTGTTATATCTCAGGCCTCAAAAGTTGTGAAATTAATAAAATATGTACTTGTTTAATCTTCATGCACGGCTCTTTAGAAGTGAGAGAGTACTTATAATAGACAATATGTAGATGCTGATTTAACATAATAAATCTTTAATATCATACTTTTTTTTTTTTTTTTTTTTTGTAGCTGGACGTTTATGCTTGTGGAAGCACACGCAAGACGGGGACCGACGTAAAGATGTGGAGTTCAGCACATTTGAGCGTTTTCGCAACTCTTTAATGTTGCAGTGTGGTGAAGGTAACAAACAGAAATCTTGGTTCAGTATGGCTTTATATATTAGACAAATTGTCTGTTTTCTGTAAACAGTTTTATATTTTGTTTAGGCCAGTTTTAGGCTATGAAATAAATCTATTACTCGATTGCTAGCACACTCAGCTCACACACTGTGGTCCAGGATCAATCCCCTGGTACAGCTGGAAAACATTAGGATGTTTTTCCATAAGTCACCCGCTGTCCACTCTTCACCCTTCAGTAAAATGGGTACCTGGGTGTTAGTCAACTGGTGTGGGTTGCATCCCAGGACAAAATTGGCCTAATTTGCCCAAAATGCTCTGCATAACAAGGGGCTTTCTATATAGTAGTGTGTCATTGATGTCAGCCAGGCCTGTATAGCTTGTACATGTACTTGTATAAATAAAGAATATTATATTATGTTTATAAGATATTGAACATTTTTATTTAACTTTCATTTTGAAAGACTAGTGTCCAGTAATATTTCAGTTCACAATACTTAATAAATGATTGATAGTAATGTTACATATTCCAAAGAAACTGCCCAAATTACATGCATGTGCTATATTTACATAGACACCAACACCAAGGAAAGCTCATATTTAAAGGAACTTTTAACTATTATTACAGTAATACCCCGGTTTTCATCCTTAATCCGTTCCAGAAGGTCGGCCGAAATAATGTAAATCCAGTTGATCCGTTCCAGACACCCAAAAATATTAACAAAAAATACATTTTATAGAGAAATAACTATAGTTTTACGTACAGAATGAGAAATATAAATGACCAATTTTAATGATAAATGAACATTACATACCTTTATTGAAGACTCTTGTTGGCATATGGAAGGTGAGGAGGGGAGAGGGAGTTCAGGTTATTGTTTGGAAGGGGAATCCCCCTCCATAAGGACTTCGGGTATCAAAGCCCTATCCAGGGTTACTTCCCTTCTTTGTCTTTTACTGACACGAGGACCAGCTTGAGAGTCACTGCACCCCTTTCAAAAGAGACCTGTTCTGGCATTTCTAAGATTTGCCTAAAATGAGACAAGACATTGTCATTGAACATGTTGCAGACATGACTTGCAACAGTTATGTTAGGGTGATAGCTCACTGCAAAACTTTGCAACTCACTCCACTTTGCACACATGTCCTTAATCACTGAAGAAGGCACATTCTCCCCTCTCTTTCTCCTCCTCCTCTGAAGCAATTTCCTCAGCTGTGATCTGTTGCTGTTCCAGTTGAAGGTCTTGCAGCTCTCAATTGGTTAGCCCTTCCCTGTGGTCCTCCACCAACTCTTCCACATCCCATATATCCTGGCGAGCTTGGCCACACATACGCCACTTTCATATCTTGTTACAAGTTCTTTCTTGAATTCCATCGTGTTTCTCACCTTCTTTACCAAAGGGCTGGCACTCTGAACTTTCTTTGGCCCCATGGTGGCTTATTTCACAGTCGCAATCAATAAACAGGCACAAAAAATAATGGATGAACGTGAGGAGTATTGCTAACTCAGCAAGAGACAGGCAGACTGAGTCTGGTATGCGTGAGAGGCGGCGTCCCAGGCAGGTGGACGTGTCTGATACAGATGATTTCAGCACGGATGTACAAAGCCAGGGGGAAAATTTCACCAAAAAAAAGTGCTCGAAATCTGAGTTGTATGATTTCTGTTCCGGACAAAAACTGGGGGCCCACTGTATTATTAGATTTTTTAACACACCAGACCTCTCCCACTGAGGTAGGGTAACCCAAAATAGAAGAAACACTTTCTCCATCACTATCATTGTCTTCCCAGAGGCCCCTCCAAACTATGATGTCCTTACCTGCTTTTTAACTTGTCTGTCTTGATCTCATCAATCCCAGCTGCTTTACCCCCCTTTCATTCTACCCACTGCCATATGCATTTTCCCCACACTTGCATCTGGTTCTTCCTCACTCCTTAAAGATGTTATACCTCCATGGCCAATGAATGAGATAACCACCTCCCTCTCTTCATCAACATGAACAGCTCCTTAAAATATTCCTTCCATCTTCCAATTCCACCACCTCCCCAGTCAAAAAATCCCCGCTTTTGTTTTTAACTGTTAAATCCATTCATTCCCTAGGCTTTCTCAGCTTATTAATCTCATGCCAAATTTTTTCTTATTCTCGGTAAAATTTGTTTAACAAACTTCACCTATCCTCTTGTTTGCTCTTCTTTTACACTCTTTCGCCACTCTCTTAACCTTTCTTTTATACAACATATACTCCATCCTCATTATCACTGCAGTCTGAGATGGCACTCACCCCAAGCATTGAATAGGAAACTTGTAGCAGGGTAGTAATTAAAAATGCTTTAATTACTCTAATGTATAATGCTCATGAAGACTACTTTTGTCAAAAATTTAAAATTACCCACTATGTAAAGTGCAGTAATCTAAAACAGATAGGAAATAAATGGGGATATAGTGTATATTTTGGGTAGTTAAATTATTATTATTATTATAATCAAGGGGAAGCGCTAAACCCGGAGGATTATACAGCGCCTCGGGAGGGATGTGGAAGGCATTCAGGCTTAATTCAGGGAACTGGAGCACAGATCCAATTTCCTAAATCAAGAGCCCCTCACCAACATCAAGGAACCTTCCTTGAGGGGTGGGTAGTTAAAACATTTCATAAATCAGGTCAATGAAATGAAGCCACTGGTTAAGACAGTTTACTTTGCACACGGTGGTAGCTTTACCATATTTGTTGGCAAGTCTTGCCATTCAAAATAGTCAAAATGACTTTGGATGCCTTTAAAAAACTTAACATTGATGCTGCATGGTTTATTTTTTGCTATCCCCACTTGTCTAAATTATCATTCCTTATGTGTTTGTGAAAGTTTTATTTCATAAAAAATCTCTTATAATTTTAGTAAAGGTAGGATAAATGCCCTTTTTGCTTCACTTTTGTTTTCCTTAGTTACTCCCTTCGAGAGAAATGCCTTATACTGAAGGGCTCTTGATCCAGTGAACAGGAGCTAACTTACCTTTCCTTGAAATTGAACATGATTCCCTCCTAGGTACATTATTAAAGTTGTGAACATCTAAACCTCTAGGGATTACACAGTGCCAGAGAGAATAGGAGGCAATTAGTTTTGATCCAAGGAAAGGGTAGCTCCATTTCTCGAGATTGAGTCATTCACTGGTATTAGGGAACCTTCCCTGGAAGGTTTAGAACATCCATAATAATTTTTTAAGTTCATATTTTAGAAAGATTGAAAATTATAAATGTTGAGTAAATTTTTCTGTAATCTTCAGGAGAAGCTGCTGTTTTGGAGTTCACCCCAAACAAATCCTGGCCTGATGTAGTATACTACAATAGCTGGACAGCTCCGAACATGGGCTGGCGTCTCCACATTCTGGAAGAAATACACACAGAACAAATTTTGGCTGCAGTCAGTGGTAGTCAGGGATTAAGATTTATTGTCTGGCATAAATTTTCCTTTATTTTATGTTTAGGTGTATGGACAGTATTGATCCTAATATAACTTTATTGAAAATTAGAATGCTATTACTACCAGGTTGCAACAGTAAATGATCAATGCAGGTTGTGTTTTTGTCATGAATATAATTATTGTTGGGTACACTGTAATTTATAGCTTTTACTTTGAATCTTAGTGAACTTTGTTAAATGTCAGTTAGCCTTTTTGTGTAAAATAAGTTTATATTTTCTCATTTATTCATCAGTCAATTTTATATATATTTAGAAATGTGTGTATATATATCTAGCTAGTTTTCTGTTCCAGCGACTCAGCGCTGCAGTTCAGAGGGGTACTGCTGTATCCTAGGTATATGCCCTAGCTCTGAGGAGCTTGATGAGATTTTTGCATTGTAATTTGTGATAAACGCGTAGCAGTATGTACTTGAAATGTATCCCTCAAACCTCATGTACTGTATAGGCCATCTTTGTACCAGCAATGTATCTTTTAAAGTCTTGTGTACCATATTATGTAATAAAATATACCTATTGGTCTATATATTTTTTTTCCAATACTCTGGCCGTCTCCCACCGAGGCATGGTTACCCAAAAAAGAAACACTTTCACCATCATTCACATATAATCACTGTCTTTGCAGAGGTGCACAGATACAACAGTTCAGGTGTCACTCCAAACAATGCCTGCATTTTAATGGAGGGGTTTAGAATAGCCTAAACCCCTCCATTAAAATGCAGGCATTGTATTTCCCACCTCCAGGACTCAAGTCTGGCTAACTGGTTTCCCTGAATCCCTTCACAAAATATTACCCTGCTCACAATCCAATAGCTTGTAAAGTCCCAAAAACTACTCGTCTCCATTCACTCCTATCTAACACACACTCAGATGCTTGCTGTATGTCTAAGCCCCTTACACACACACACACACAATCTCTTTATATATACAGTAGGGCCCCACTTTACGGAATTCTGCTAATACGGTCATTTCAAATTACGACCCAGACTCTCTATACGGCTTCCCCCACCCGACTTTCTAATACGGTCACCGCGCCCCACCCAGTTTGTTTACATTCTCTGAGAGTTCCGTAAGCACCGGGTGTCTCCATTATGTCTGGAAACTCCAAAATTTCAAGTGTTTTTAAAAGTTATTTCATACTTTATATATACAGGTACCATCCGACTTACGACCGAGCTTGGTTCCGACCAACCGGTCGTAGGTCGAAATGGACTTAAGTCAAACCTTACTACTGAATATCAACATCACATTTTTGTAATGACTTTATTTTATGGTTTTATTTTGGTATTTCATTTTTTACTTTACTTTTTATACTGTTAGTACTGTATATTATACTGTAAGGTTTAGGATAAACACTGTGTACAAGACAAACAGTTGTTCATTTCCCAGAAATTTGGCATATAAAACACGGTCGTAAGTCGAGTGGTTGTATGTCGAGCAGGTTGTAAGTCGGATGGTAGATGTACTCTAATAATTATACTTATGTATACCTGCACCTAAATAAACGTACACACTGTGCTGGCGTGCAGGTACACATTAAAATCAGTAAGTGTGTCTTATGTCTTGAGACGCCATATTAGTAATGATAATAATAATACTCAATCACCGAGTCTCATTATATGTTGTTTTTTACGTTAATATACATATTTTCATTAATTCGTCAATGACATTTTTTCAAAATTATATAATAAACACAATACATAACATATAAAGATGATAAATACACCCCACAGTAGAATAAATAAACAAATATGAGATGTGGTAGCCAGACGACTTGTACGAGTGACACCATATTAGTAATACAGTGGACCCCCGCATAACGATTACCTCCAAATGTGACCAATTATGTAAGTGTGTTTGTATGTGTATGTTTGGGGGTCTGAAATGGACTAATCTACTTCACAATATTTCTTATGGGAACAAATTCGGTTAGTACTGGCACCTGAACATACTTCTGGAGTGAAAAAATATCGTTAACCGGGGGTCCACTGTAATAATAATAATCACCGAGTCTCATTAAATGTCATGTATTACGTTAATATACACATTCCCATTAATCCATCTATAATATTTTTTCAAAATTATATAATAAACACGATACGTAACATATAAAGATGATAAATACACCCCACAGTAGAATAAACATAAATATGAGATGTGGTAGCCAGACAACTTATACGAGTGACGGCAAGAATAACATTTTCTCTAGTCCAAGATAAGAGAAAATGTGTTACTGGGTGTAACTGTAGAAAATTATTCCTTTCATATGCCTTCACTCAGTGTCATTTCTTCTAAAAATGGTGTTACATGAGAATGGGAGTGTTCCTCTTTATTTATTCTACCATATCAACGTAGAGACAACTTGTACACAATGTAACTTGTACACAAACCAGACGTGTTCGCCTGGTTTGTTTACTAAACTCACATTTGCCTGGTTTGTTTACATAACTCCATGAGTGTCCTCTCTCATGTACTCATTCTGTCTCTCTCTCATTTACGTATTCGTTTTATCTCGTTTACTCACCTCTTACCCTACATTAAGACTACAAATATTTTAAGGTAAGTAATAAGTGTACTATATGTGTATTTTAAGGAGCAAGGGACTAGTAACCTCTTCTCCTGTATATATTACTAAATTTAAAAGGAGGAACTTGTGTTTTTCCTTTTGGGTCACCCTGCCTCGGTGGGATACCTGGAGAGAGTTCCGGGGGTCAACGCCCCCGCGGCCCGGTCTGTGACCAGGCCTCCTGGTGGATCAGAGCCTGATCAACCAGGCTGTTATTGCTGGCTGCACGCAAACCAACGTACGAGCCACAGCCCGGCTGATCCGGAACTGACTTTAGGTGCTTGTCCAGTGCCAGCTTGAAGACTGCCAGGGGTCTGTTGGTAATCCCCCTTATGTGTGCTGGGAGGCAGTTGAACAGTCTCGGGCCCCTGACACTTATTGTATGGTCTCTTAACGTGCTAGTGACACCCCTGCTTTTCATTGGGGGGATGGTGCATCGTCTGCCAAGTCTTTTGCTTTCGTAGTGAGTGATTTTCGTGTGCAAGTTCGGTACTAGTCCCTCTAGGATTTTCCAGGTGTATATAATCATGTATCTCTCCCGCCTGCGTTCCAGGGAATACAGGTTTAGGAACCTCGAGCGCTCCCAATAATTGAGGTGTTTTATCTCCGTTATGCGCGCCGTGAAAGTTCTCTGTACATTTTCTAGGTCGGCAATTTCACCTGCCTTGAAAGGTGCTGATTTGTTGAAAGAAGATGATGTGTATTTTACTTTTTTATTGTTTTCTTACGCCTAGTTCTATTACTAACTTAACATATGTTAGTGTAATCTTGCTATCTAGTACACCTACCATCCGACTTACTACCTGCTCGACATACGACCACTCGACTTACGACCGTGTTTTGTATGCCAAATTTATGAGAAATAAAAACTGTTTGTGATGTACACAGTGTTTATCCTAAACCTTACAGTATAAAACACAGTATTAACAGCATAAAAAGTAATGTAAAAAATGAAATACCAGAATAAAACAATAAAATAAAGTCATTACAAAAATGTGATGTTGATATTCAGTAGTAAGGTTCGACTTGTGTCCATTTTGACTTACGACCAGTTGGTCGGAACCAAGCTCGGTTGTAAGTCGGATGGTAGGTGTATTTCTATGCATTTATAAATAGAAAAAAAAAAGGGTGTTCCACTGTACGGAGATTTCCAACAAGTCCCTCTCTAGGGTTACTTCCCTTCTTTGTCTTTTAATGCCACTAGAACCAGCACGAGTCATTGGACCCCTGTTGCACAAAATAACTGTCCAGAGTTCTCCGTTTCTGGCGTCTCTTTAAGACTTCTCTAAAATGGGCCAAGGTTTTGTCACTGAACATGTAGATATGGCTTGTTTCAGCTTGGTCTATTTCTCCACAAAATTTTGCACCTCATTCCACTTTGCACAAATGTCCTTAATCACTGAAGAAGGCATATCCTTCCCTCTCTCTTCCTCCTCCTCCTCTGAAGCAAGTTCCACAGCTGTGGTCTGTTGCTGTTCCAGTTGAAGATGTTGCAGCTCTTCTTCAGTGGTTAGCTCTTCCCTGTGGTCCTCCACCAACTCTTCCACATCCTCGTCACTCACATCCGACCCCATGGACTTCCCCAAAGACACAATAGATTCCGCAACAGGCAGAAGGTCGACAGGGCCAGGGTCAACCTTAAACCTTTCAAAATCCTTCTCGAGGACACAGTCTTGCCACAATTGTCTCCAAGAAGAGTTCAAAGGCGTGGAAGTCACTCCCTGACAATTCTTACCTATGAGGTTTATGCAGTGGAGGATACTGAAGTGATTCTTCCAGAACTCTCTTACGTCAATTCAGTGTCCAAGATCACTTCAAAGCACTTTTGAAACACTGCTTTTGTGTAGAGTTTTTTGAAGTTAGAAATGACCTGCTGGTCCATGGGCTGGATGAGAGGAGTGGTGTTAGGAGGCAAGAACTTCACTGTTATAAAACTGAAATCCCTAGACAATTGGTCTACCAAGTTTGGAGAATGAGCAGGAGCATTGTCCATTACTAGGAGGCACTTGAGTGGCAATTCCTTGTCCAAGAAGTATTTTTTCACACTTGGGCCAAACACTTCATGGACCCAATCAATGAAAATTCGCCTTGTGACCCATGCCTTATTGTTAGCCCTTCACATCACACACAATCTACTCTTGACTACATTGTTTTCCTTGAACACTGGGATTTTCAGAGTGATACATGAGTAAAGGATTCACTTTGAAATCCCCACTAATGTTAGCACAGAACAAAAGAGTTACATTGTCTTTCATAGGCTTGTGTCCTGGCAGTGCCTTTTCCTCTTCCATGATGTAGGTCCTCTTTGGCAATTTCTTCTAAAGCAGGCCTGTTTTGTCACAATTGAACATTTGTTGGGGTTGGAATTCTTCAGTGTGTATGTACCCTTTGAATTCCTATTCAAATTTTTCAGGCTCACAGTTGTCAGAACTTGCAGCCTTACAACACTGTGTATGCCACTACGGTTCTTAAATCTCTCAAACCAGCCTCTGCTGGCCTTAAATTCACTATCACTAGTACCAGGCCTTTTCTTTATGAGATCTGCATGCAATTGCCTTGCCTTTTCACAAATGATCATCTCTGAGACACTATCTCCTGCTGTTTCCCTGATCCACAAAAAACAACAACAACAACAACACATTTTCATTAGTTTGTGATCTCTTTTTTGTTAACAGGTTTACCCCTTTCGCCACATCAGCTTCCTTGATTTGTTCTTTCTTTGCCAGGACAGAAGTGATCGTTGATTTGTTTTTGCCATACATCCTGGCAAGTTCCAGCACCCGTACACCACTCATATTTTTCTATTACTTCCTTCTTAAATTCCATCATGTTTCTCACTTTCTTTACCAAAGGAACTTTACTAAGAACTTTTGTGGGGCTCATGGCGACTTATTTTACAGTTGTACTTAATAAAAACCACGAAAAACAACGGATTTTAAGGAAATGCGCAGAGTATATGCTCACTCGCCAACAAAGGGAGACTGACTCACCAAAGCCCAGCATCCCAGCAGGAGAGGCAGGCTAACACATCTAATACAGCCAATATACGAGGCAACAGCCGAAATACGGAGCAAAATTTCCGCCAAAAAAAGAGGTTCCACTGTATGTATATATATACAGTAGGACCCCGCTTTACGGCATTCCACTAATACGGACATTTCAAATTATCAAAACTTGCTATACGACTCCCCCCACCCGACTTTCTAATATGGTCACCACGCCCCACCCGGTGAGCACCGCGTCTTTCCATTAGGTCTGGAAACTCCAAAATTTCAAGTGTTTTTAAAAGTTATTTCACATTTTATATACGTATACAGGTATCATCCGACTTACAACCAAGTTTGGTTCTGACAAACTGGTCGTAAGTCGAAATGGACGTAAGTCGAACCTTACTACTGAATATCAACATCACATTTTTGTAATGGCTTTATTTTATTGTTTTATTTTGGTATTTCATTTTTTACTTTACTTTTTATGCTGTTAGTACTGTATTTTATACTGTAAGGTTTAGGATAAACACTCTGTACAACATAAACAGTTGTTTATTTCTCAGAAATTTGGCGTAGAAAACACGGTCGTATGTTGAGCAGGTCGTAAGTTGGATGGTAGGTGTGCTCTGATTATTATACTTATGTATACCTGTACCTAAATAAACTTACACACTGTGTTGGCATGCAGGTACACATTGTTTTTTAATGCCTAGTTCTATTGCTAACTTAATACAGTGGTACCCCGAGTTTCAAACATTCTTCGTTCCAGAAGGCTGTTCAAGTGCTGTTACCAAATGAATTTGTTTCCATAAGAAATAAGGTAAATTGAATTACTTGACTCAAGAAATCGTAATGACACGATTGCAAACAAACCATACCCCCGGCCGGGATTGAACCCGCGGTCATAGAGTCTCAAAACTCCAGCCCGTCAGCTAACGCGACGGGCTGGAGTTTTGAGACTATGACCGCGGGTTCAATCCCGGCCGGGGGTATGGTTTGGTAAATTGGATTAGTTGGTTTCAGACCCCCAAAAAATACACTTACGAAAGCACTTACAATAATATACTTACATAAATGGTCGAGTTGGGAGCAGTTCGAAACTCGGGGAACCACTGTACGTATATGTTAGTGTAAACTTGTTATCTAGTATTTATATACATTATAAGTGGGGAAAAAAAAGGGCATTCCACTTTACAGCAATTTCCACTTTATGGGTGGTAGCCTGGAACCTAACCTGCTGTATAAGTAGGGCCCTACTCTGTGTGTGTACTCACCTATTTGTGGTTGCAGGGGTCGAGTCACAGCTCCTGGCCCCGCCTCTTCGCTGATTGCTACTAGGTCCTCTCTCTCCCTGCCCCATGAGCTCTATCATACCTCGCCTTAAAACTATGTATGGTTCCCGCCTCCACTACGTCACTTTCCAGGCTATTCCACGGCCTGACTACTCTATGACTGAAGAAATACTTCCTAACATCCCTTTGATTCATCTGAGTCTTCAACTTCCAATTGTGACCTCTTGTGTGTGTCCCTTCTCTGGAACATCCCGTCTTTGTCCACCTTGTCTATTCCGCGCAGTATTTTATATGTCGTTATCGTGTCTCCCCTGACCCTCCTGTCCTCCAGTGTCATCAGGCCGATTTCCCTCAACCTTTCTTCATAGGACAATCCCGG